>NW_020840840.1:0-2532 GCF_003676395.1 Aethalodelphis obliquidens | reverse complement strand
CTTGGAAGCTGCTGCTGCTGCTGCTGTCAATCACAAGGTTAAATTCAGTTCAGAAATACTTAAGTATAAATATATAGCCTGGCTCTTGTAGGACCTCTGTTTTTTTTTTATTGCTTTCATACAAATTATCCCAAATTTAGTGACTCAAAACAACGTAAATTTATTACCTTACAAGTCTGACATTGGTCTCAATTAAGTAAAAGTGTTGGCAGGATCAACAGATGAATGGATAAAGATGTGGCACATATATACAATGGAATATTACTCAGCCATAAAAAGAAATGAAATTGACTTATTTGTAGTGAGGTGGATTGACCTAGAGACTGTCATACAGAGTGAAGTAAGTCAGAAAGAGAAAAACAAATACCATATGCTAACACATATATATGGAATCTAAAAAAACAAGAAAAAATGGTTATGAAGAACCTAGGGGCAGGGCAGGAATAAAGACGCAGCTATAGAGAGTGGACTTGAGGACACAGGGACGGGGAAGGGTAATCTGGGATGAAGTGAGAGAGTGGCATGGACATATATACACTACCAAATGTAAAATAGCTAGCTAGTGGGAAGCAGCCACAAAGCACAGGGAGATCAGCTCTGTGCTTTGTGTCCACCTAGATGTGTGGGATAGGGAAGGGAGGGTGGGAGGGAGATGCAAGAGGGAGGAGATATGGGGATATATGTATATGTATAGCTGATTCACTTTGTTATGAAGCAGAAACTAACACGCCATTGTAAAGCAATTATACGCCAATAAAGATGGTTAAAAAAGAAAAAAAAGTGTTGGCAGAGCTACATTCTTTTCTGGAGGCTCTTAGGGGTGTTTCTGTTCCCTGGACTTTATCCGCTTCCAGCGGTCACTTGTAGTCCTTGACTCAGAGTCCCCTTTCTCCACCTACAAAACCCAAAATGTTGCATCTCTCTGATTCTGCTTCTATTAGGACATCTCTCTCTTTCTCTTTCTACAGTTGGGAATGGTTTTCTGCTTTTAAGGACTCATGCAATTAGATTTGTTCCATGAGGTAATCCAGGATAATCTTTCTATCTCAAGGCCTACAACTTCAGTCATATCTGCAAAGTCCTCTTTACCATGTAAGGTAACATATTATTGGGTTCTAGGGATTAGGGTGAGGGCATTTTTAGGAGCCATTATGCTGCCTACCACACCCTTAACAAGTGACCTTGAGAAAATTACTGAGACTTTAAAGTCTTACTTTCCTCAAACATAAAATGGAAAGAAAGATAACTAGTTAATATCATGAAAGTGAAACAGTATATATGAAATCAACTAATTCAAAAAATAAGATTTCTTCTTTTTCTTTATGATTGGCATGATTCTCAGAGTTCAGTTACTTGAAGAGTTACTTTTTTTTAAACAGAACTAAGGCATTTCAGGGTTCAGGTGCTGTAAGATTGTCTGAATTATCTGAGTAACAATTAGCTAAGCACAGGTGTAAAGCATTTGATTTACTCCCTGGTGTCCTTTATCTTCTCATCCCACTAAATCCATATCCCTTGTTTAGCTCCAGCCAGTAGAGTCAGAGCTTGTTTTACTGTTTAACTAAAGTTCAATTTAAATTTGCTCTACATCTCCAGATTCTCAGCCCTGGTTGCATATTATGATCACCTGGGGAGATTTCAAGACCTACTGATGCCAAAGTTTTACCTATCATGGATATTTGAGGAGGGACCTGGAATGAAATGCTCTAGCTTATGGTTTTGGGAGCCAAATCATAGTCTACACTGAGCCAAATCATTTGTGAGATCAGCTCTAAAAAGGAATTTGTCTGTGGTGACTAATGCTCTTCCTTTGTCAGTATGCTTGTCTCTCTTTGGGGGAAAAAAAGAAGGGGAAAAAAACCCCAGCGGTTGGGCTCCCTGAATTATAACCTGATGCTGTGGAATTAGTGTTGGCTCAGAGCACACATCTTCGGATACCCATTCTCTCTCCTGCTTCCTTGCATGAGCTTATATCCTTGGGTATTTTTTCATCCACCACCCTCTTTTGCTTCTAATCTTAGCAAGTAAAGTCTCTCCTTAATGAAACAGCATTTCATGAGACTTACTGGGAGCATAGGTCTGTTCCAGACCTATCCTATGTTAGCTAAAGCAGATACAAGTGATGTATTTTTGGCATTCATCCTTGTGGGTTGGAGAGAGAAGACAGAATTTTATCCTTTAGGTGTCATCTGACTGGGCAAATGGGCTCATTCACTCTACTGCCTACCGTGTAAAATACTGAGGGTGTTACCTCTAGAAGATATGTTCTAGGTATCAAAATAGTTCAGATAAGTCATATTTCTCAGTAACAGGTGACAAAAGTATGGCTTAGGTGGTGAATTTTCCATGTCAATTTGTCTGGGCCACCATGCCCAGTTATTTGGTCAAATATTATTCTGGATATTTCTGTGATGGTGTTTTTGTGTTTTTTTAAATTTTTATGTTTTATTTATTTATAAGTTTTGGCTGCATTGGGTCTTCATTGCTGCACGTGGGCTTTCTCTATTTGCAGCAAGCGAGGGCAACTCTTTG
>NW_020840839.1:0-2542 GCF_003676395.1 Aethalodelphis obliquidens | reverse complement strand
AAAACCAGGCCGCGATGAAGAAATCATCCCGGCCACAACAAAAGGAACTTTGTCCCCTCAGCAAGCAGAATCCATGTTACAACAGATGCACAGATGGACACATTTGGGGACTAAAAAGATGGTAGCCTTGTTACAAAAAGCCGGGTACGAAACCCCTGGAATGACAAAATTAGCTGAACAAATTGTGCAGGAATGCGTCCCATGTCAACAGGTAAATGCTCACAAAGGGAAACTTGAAACTGGAAAGAGACTCAGGGGGGACCGCCCAGGAACTTACTGGGAAGTGGACTTTACCGAAGTGCGTCCTGGAAGGTATGGTAATAAATACCTTTTAGTTTTTGTAGACACTTTTTCAGGATGGATAGAGGCTTTCCCAACAAAGAAAGAAACAGCTGCTGTAGTAGCCAAGAAGATTTTAGAAGAAATTTTTCCTCGATTTGGAGCACCAAAGGTAATAGGGTCTGATAATGGTCCAGCCTTCGTCGCCCAGGTAAGTCAGGATGTGGCCAGATATTTGGGGACTGATTGGAAATTACATTGTGCCTATAGACCCCAAAGTTCAGGTCAGGTAGAAAGAATGAATAGGACTCTAAAAGAGACCCTAACTAAATTGTCCTTGGAGACTGGCGGTACCGATTGGACGGTGCTCCTTCCTTTGGCCCTATTCCGGGTTAGAAATACATCTTCCCGATACCATCTTACTCCTTTTGAAATATTATATGGTGCCCCACCTCCCCTCCTCACTTTAGAAAAAGAAATAAAACCTGATTGTCAAAATAACACTGACTTATATGCTAGGCTACTGGGACTCCAATTGGTCCAGAAAGAAATATGGTCCCAAAAACGCCGAGGCCTACCAACCGGGAACACCGGGAGAAACTCATCCTTTCCAAGTCGGAGACTCCGTATACGTCCGTCGGCATCAAACCCAGACGTTGGAACCTCGATGGAAAGGACCATACACCGTCCTCCTCACCACCCCAACGGCCATAAAAGTGGACGGCATCGCTGCCTGAATCCATGCTTCACATGTGAAGGCTGCACCAGCGACGGCATCATCAGGATGGCGGGCCCAAAGAACGGACAACCCACTCAAACTCAAGCTTCTACGAACCTAGGACTTATAATTTTGGTTTTACTGCCTTTATTGACTGTAAGTGATTTTAGCCCTCACCTCCCCCAACGTTTAACTTGGCAGGTAATTTCTCAGACTGGAGATGTAACCTGGTCCATTAGTCATACTGCACCCCCCTGGACCTGGTGGCCAGATCTTTTTCCTGATGTTTGTAAATTGGCTATAGGAGCACCTTATTGGGATACAGAAGATTCTCATGATATGAACACTGCCCCTTCCAAAGTTTCGGAAACTGATTGGTTTGGGCCGGGTTGCAAAAATGCAGGCAAAAGAATGATGCTTGGTATCCTCACTTTCTACGTATGCCCCGGGTTCCACCGCCCTTGATCTCTGAATTATAAATGTGGTGAAACTGAAAACTTTTATTGCAAAAGCTGGGGATGTGAAACTACCGGGGATGCTAATTGGAAACCCACCTCAACTTGGGATTTTATTACTGTAACGGCTAATTATTCTCATAATGAGGATACCGGACACCGGAGTAAATGTTCAGGATGGTGTCATCCCCTTAAAATTTCCTTTAGTAATCCCGGAAAAAGAGATGAAAAATGGATAAATGGTCATTCTTGGGGCGTTAGATTTTACATGAGGGGATATGATTTAGGAATATTAATGACCTTTAAGCTAAAGATTGAGACTCCTGCTCCTATATCAATAGGCCCAAATCCCGTACTTGGCCCCCCTTTGCTTCCCCCGGCCCCTTCAACTACATCAACAAAGAATGAGACTAATGAAACCTCTGGATCCAAAGAACCCACAGTTAAGCCTGGGACTCCTCGGGATAGGATGCTTTCTTTGGTGCAGGCAGCCTTTACGGTTCTCAATGCTACAAACCCAGAGGCTACAAAATCATGTTGGCTTTGCTATGCTGCCCCTCCCCCTTATTATGATGCTATAGGATATAGCTCCAACTATACTAATTCTACCTCCTCAGACCAATGTCGATGGAAACAAGAAGGGACCAGTAAATTAACCCTGTCCTCGGTTTCTGGAAATGGTACTTGTATAGGAACACCTCCCCAGTCCCATAGACACCTTTGTCATGATTTTAGCCTCCCTTCAGGCTCAGGATATCTTGTACCTCCTCAAGATGGATGGTGGGCATGTAACACGGGGCTCACCCCTTGTGTCTCTTTAGAGGTTCTTAATACCTCAGCTGACTTTTGTGTGTTAGTACCTCTTATTGTTTTATTGTTGATTTTAACTTTTGGACCATGTATTCTAAATCGCTTGATAACGTTTATTAGAGAACGTATCAGTACTGTACAAGTTCTAATGTTAAGACAACAGTACCAAAGTTTACGAACAGAAGGTTAAGATTCCATGATTGGAATCAATAGTCACAAGAAAAAGGGGGGAATGTGGGACATTGTTCCAGCTAATGATTAAGAACTCTCCAGACAATAG
>NW_020840838.1:0-2542 GCF_003676395.1 Aethalodelphis obliquidens | reverse complement strand
AATTGCAGCAAATAGCCTCTAATATGTCCTCCAATTATTCTGCCTATTGGTATTCATACTTTTGTGTAAACCTTTCCATTTAAGTGTGTACTGCACTTAATGACTCAATTCTGAGGCATAAAATATGGCAGAGTGATGGGAGCCTTTTTATGTTCCTTTTTCTTCATTCTTTATTCTTCAGCACCCCTTTCCTTCATCTTCCCAAATGTCTGTCTCCTGTGACAAATGATTTTCGTACAGCTAATAGAGACCCCTCCGGTGTCACACAAGCTTTCATGTAATATCACTGATGGCTTGAGGCATGCTGTAATCATGGAAACATGCAATAAAATTTTCCAAACCTAGTTCTAAAAGGAATATATTTTTCCAAGGTCGATAAATCACCTAAACGCCCCTTCCCCAAAACGCCTTTCTAAATGCCCCTGATGCTTTTCTCTCTGAGCTCCCATAGGCTTCTTAGTGGCAATTTATACCTTAAAATATGGTCAATTACATAATTCTTATTTCCACTATAAGATTATAAGTTTCTTGAGAGGACGGTTTCCTACCTTATTCTTTTCATGCCTTTCGCTGGACTTAGAACTTTATCTTGGGTATATCAGGTGTTCAAGAAATGATTTGCCAATTACTAATTAATACATCCCCATAAATGCTTCTTAGCTAATAGGATAAAAAAGGTATTTATTTTCTGTTTCTTTCTGTCCCTATTGCCCTAAATCTCCTCTGATAATGCATGTTTACCAACCAACTTGACAACACATACAAGTCCCAGTGTGTCCTTCTACATCTGCCTCCCTGGCCAGGGCAGCCGGGAAATGTGACAGCACCAGGCAGCTCAATCAGATCTCTGACAGGTGCTGCCCCACTCTGCACAGCCTGAGACCCAAAAAGGAAACGTACATCAAGGACAGGGATTGTCAGGGAAACTCCAGGGCGCCATGACAGAGCCACGGGAGCCATGTCTGACTAATGCTAATGGGAGACCAGTCCTCAGCGGTCAGCAAACCTCGCTTTCAAACATCAGGAAAATGACAACAGAAAACCTGTTATTGAGAGCAGGGAGATAAATGGTAGTCAAACTCACTGAAATTAAATTAGAAATTAACTCAAGTGTTACCTTTAAATGTTTACAAACTCATCACTGATTTTTTTTTAACAGAATCAGGAGGCATGTTTTTTTTTCCATCTCTTCCTCATCAACACAGGCAAAGAACTGCTTGCACTTTATCAACGAGAACACACAGGAAAGGCACAGAAGGAAGCCACACACAGTCATGGTGTGCCTGCTCACCCAAGCAAAGCGACTTGTTTTGCTGCCTGCTTTTTCCTCTTGGCTGTCACAAAAGATTTAAATATCTAAGAGCACCTCGTAAACATTCTTTCTCTTTATAACGCCTAAATTTCTGTAATGTAAAGAAAACATAACTATTTTTTTTCTGGGAAATACAAAATACGTTTGGGTAAATGCACAGTCTGACAAATTATATTGGGAAACAAATTAGTGAGTGCATACTCTGCGGCCCTTCACACACGTACACACACAGCTGTTTTCAAAACACTCTCCTCTCTTCAAAGATTTCACTCTAGTTGCGTCACAGGCAAAGTCCATTAACAATTCCCAGGAAATAAATACAGAATCTGGGTAATAAAATAAAGTCTAACCTTTTTTTCTTTTCCTTCGTGCCCAGTCTACTTTCGCAGAGGCCTTGGCCTGGCCCTTCAGGCCCGAGCTCCTTGGGCGCAAAAGCTGCGCTGACTCACCTTGGCGAGCCGTGCGCAGAAGCGCTGCGCACTCCACTACTCAAGATGGCGGCGGCGGGCTGTGTGCAGACGCTGCGCCGGGAGAGGCGTGAGCAGCACAGCTGCGCCAGACTTGTGAGAATGCCGCGGCCGCCCCCGTGCTGATGAGAACCATATAAAGTAGCCCCGCCCACAGCCCTGCGGGAAGATCATGCACTCTAAAGCGCCAGTTTGCACCGCTTCACACTCTAGTGGAAGGCTAAAGCTTTCTTTTGCTTCTAAACCAATCTCGGTCTCGTTCTATTGGCTCAAATGACACCGGGCAGAAGGACCCTTGTTGGGAACTGACTAGGGAGGAGTGGTAGCAGCTGTAGTGATCCTCCCTGAAATACGGGGACTCATAGCTTGATATATCACACCAGAACTTCATCTACCTGGACCTGATCTGGAGGATGAGGTTCTGGAATTTTGAGCTATTTCTTTAGTGACATGAGAATTTGAGGGACCTTGGGAGGAGATCAGAGTACTTTGCCTGTGAAAGTGTTATGAATTTTAGGTGTCAGAGGGTGAATTGCAGCAAATAGCCTCTAATATGTCCTCCAATTATTCTGCCTATTGGTATTCATACTTTTGTGTAAACCTTTCCATTTAAGTGTGTACTGCACTTAATGACTCAATTCTGAGGCATAAAATATGGCAGAGTGATGGGAGCCTTTTTATGTTCCTTTTTCTTCATTCTTTATTCTTCAGCACCCCTTTCCTTCATCTTCCCAAATGTCTGTCTCCTGTGACAAATGATTTT
>NW_020840837.1:0-2549 GCF_003676395.1 Aethalodelphis obliquidens | reverse complement strand
TCGCACCCCTCTAGGTGGTCACCAGGCACCGAGCTGATCTCCCTGTGCTATGCAGCTGCTTCCCACTAGCTATCTATTTTATGTTTGTAGTGTATATATGTCCATGCCACTCTCTCACTTCGTCCCAGCTTACACTTCCCCCTCCCCATATCCTCAGGTCCATTCTCTAGTAGGTCTGCGTCTTTATTCCCATCTTGCCCCTAGGTTCTTCATGACCTTTTTTTTTTTTAGATTCCATATATATGTGTTAGCATACGGTATTTGGTTTCCTCTTTCTGACTTACTTCATCTACTCTTACTGCTTTCCCCAGCCCACCCCATAATATGACTAGATCACAATTTTAATAGGAACTAGAAAGACCTGACACTTGCAGATATTTCAGAATATCAGATAGTTTCTCAGTTAGTGTGTACAAGAATCCTGTGAAGTAGTTATTACCAATCCCCTTTGAGGGATGACTTAACTGAGTTATAAAAACATTACGTACCTTTTCCAAAATGACACAAATAGTTAGTGGTAAAATCTCTATTTAAACTTTGGACTGCCTGGCTCTGAAGTCTGGCTAAGTCCCAGAGTAGAGCCCAGGGGAGAAAGTCAGAGAAACGGGTCTCTGAGAGAGGTGCGCATCGCTAGAGCCCAGGGGAGAAAATCCCATGCAGCCTCCTTTTAGAAAGTGCTTCCAGCGATCAGAAACTGGTAACTCTAGTCTAAGCAAGCACCTAGTAGTATAGTGCACTGCCGCTTTATGGTGGTGGTGGTGGTAACAGAGATGACTTTTCTACTGGGGTTAAGTCACAGTTGCTCAGACCTCACCACCAGGAACTTTGATTCAGGAAGTCTGAATTCCAATCTGCACTCCACGTTAAGAATTTGGGGGCTGAGATGCCAGGTTCAGGGAGTCACGTAAATTTTCTATACCTGGGAGGGAAAAGAGCAGATATTTATGGAGCAGCTAGGCTTTCAAGGGCAACTTTATTCCCAGATCTGAAGTTCAGCTGAAAAGAAGAGGATGAAAGCTGTGTTCATTCGTCTTTAGTTATTCTGTTAAAATCCATAGGACACACTTCCAGTTTCAGTTCTGACATATAAAGAGCTTGGAAGTCATTGTTCCTGTACTTACAAGAAAAAAAGCTGAACAAACTGAGAATCAATGACTTATCTTAGACCCATCAGAGAACTGAGGTCACAGGGCAAATGACCACCCCAAATTCTGGAGAAAAGACATCCAGAGAGTCACAGCCTATATCTCTTTACACAGAGCAGAAACTGCTAGAGACATAAACAGGTAAGAACACTTAAGTGGGAATTTTGACAAATTGATAGAGACTGAGGGTGGAATAGCAGGAGAGTGAGAAACCCCTAGGGACCTGCAGTCTTAGCAGTGTTGTGGGCTTTACCTCCAGGAACTCCAGCAGGTTCTCATAGTGAATATTCCAGAAAGATCTCCTCAGGGCTCTGGCAGTGGGAGGGGAAGTGTACACTCAATAAATACACCCCCGGGCTTCCCTGGTGGCGCAGTGGTTGAGAGTCCGCCTGCCGAAGCAGGGGACGCGGGTTAGTGCCCCGGTCTGGGAAGATCCCACATGCCGCGGAACGGCTGAGCCCGTGAGCCATGGCCGCTGAGCCTGCGCGTCCGGAGCCTGTGCTCCGCAACGGGAGAGGCCACAACAGTGAGAGGCCCGCGTACAGCAAAAAAAAAAAGATAAATAAATACACCCCCGAGTCTTCTCCATAACAAAGGCCTAATCTCCGGCGGAAAAGACTTTCCCAGAGCTTTATCCCAGCTGAGGGAAAGGCATTCCTCCTATCCAGCACACTCTAGCCTTCCATTCTCCTGTAAAGGGGAGAAAGATGCTAAAGAAACACTTGTGAAGGTCACAGTCTAGAGACAGGCCCACAAAAGACTGGAATTTAACCAGAAGATTATATAACACTTCCTCTCCTCTACATGCTAACAGGCCTCCAGTGTAGTAACAATGGAGTGCAGCTGACAGAGTTGCAAGATGCAGACTCTCTCTGCAAGATGTAATTAGGGAAACACAAAGTTAAGAGGAGAGACAAAAATAAAGACGCTAGAGGAATTTGAAGACTGACACCTGCAGCTACAGCAAACATTACACACAGCCCAACTGCTAACCAGCTTAACATAAAGCTTCTCACTGAAGGTCTATTTACCTCAGTTCCTATTACCCAACACATCATATCCAGCTTGCAACACAAAATTATAACACATAATAAAGGCAAGAAAAAGCATTATTTAAGGACACAAATCATCAGAACCAGGCTCAGATATAATGCAGATTTTGGAATTAAAAATAAGAATAATTTATTTGTTAATAGCCCTAATAGATAAACTAGACTGGTGTGTATGGCAAGTGTGTGAGATCCCAGTTGGTTCTAATCCCTGCCACATTCCCACCCTGCCAAAGATGATGAGCACTTGAAGGCAACTGCAAGAGAAGACCTGACAGAACCCGGGGAGAGAAGCCAGGACCGGCCCTACCTGGCTATGGGATGAGAGACAGGGAGGACTGTCTGAGCCGGTGCG
>NW_020840836.1:0-2549 GCF_003676395.1 Aethalodelphis obliquidens | reverse complement strand
TGCTTTTTTATTACTAGAATAACTTCTAATATATTACTACTCACAAAAGGGAACTGATAAAGGGATTCCAGAAGGTACGGTCTTATTCAGACTCTTCTTAGAAGTCTGCCTTCTTCCTGTGTACTCTCAACCCAAAGTGAGGCTTTTGGGTTGGAAGGAGATACTTCTGAATTAAACTACAGATCAATGTCACCCAATTCTAATCCCTATTCCCTTTTTTCTAGGCATACCATATCTACTGCCATCCTAATCCTTCTGTTGGGCACCTCTCTCCTCCTCTGTATTTATTTACAACAGTCAAGAGCAGCAATTGGCCAACTGGCCCCTATCCAGTTCTGCAGTCCATTCGCCCCAAGAACTCCTTTTTGCACTGGTCTGTGGTAGCCTTGGCCAACCTCTTCTACCTACTCAAGTAACTCTTTTACCACGAATTTAATTATCTGTGTTTCCATTTATAGGAACTTACCTAGCCGTGTGGCCTGCTGCCTCTGCCAATTTAAAAATACCATTGAGGTTGTCTAAGAGAGTCAAGCTGTGTTCTGACAGTGGATGCCTGACAGACGTCACACGTTGTGGTGAGTCTCAACTGTGGGATAATAAGTTTTTAATTTAATTTTTAATCAATGATGATAATTTAAAAAATTAATTTAAAATTAAAATTAATGATGTAATTTCATTATTTTAATTAATTCATTCAGAATTCCAACTCCCTAAGTTTCTAAGAACTACCCCCTTGGTAAGAATCAGAGTCTTGGTTACATTATTAAGCTAATAGTTGCTCAGTTACATTGTTAGCTTAATAATGTTACTGATCCACATACATAAAGGGACAAGAGAAAGGAATGGAAGTGGGAAGGGAATTAACATTAATGGCCACATATCCTATGCTGTGCTCTCTGCAAATGAGAACTTATTGATATAGTGCATCACAGTTTGTTAACTGATTTTATATACATTAGGTCTCAGTTACCCTTTGTCTTATAGGACAGGTGTAAATATATTTTTATTTATTTTGTTTGTTTCTGCAATTTTATAAAGAGTACAAGTGATGCTGTTTTATGTCCTATTTGGAGCCTGGGATTTCTGGTTCCATAACCGGAAGCTGCTACCTAGCCTTTCTAATGGATGGGAGAGCTAGTTTATTCTTAGACTGTCCAGCTCTGAACTTGCTGTGAATCTCAAACTTTTCTATCCACAAAACACTCAGGGGCTTTCAACTATTTTTCTATATATTAGATTTATTGGCACTAACTTGGTGACTTCCAAAATGTGCTTTCATGCCCACGTAGCTTGAATACAGGTCTCTATCACTGATCTAGAGCACATCATAAATAATAACACTTTGCTACTTATATAAAGACAATATTGCTGATTTTTCAACACAATTTTTTTTTTTTGTCTGTGACACACAGCTTGTGGGATCTTATCTCCACAGCCAGGGATTGAACCCGGGCCACAGCAGGGAAAGTGCCGGGTCCTAACCACTAGACCACCAGGGAACTCCCCCAAACAATTTTTTTTACTAGTTGTATTACTCCCTTCTCCCCCAGAAGTGGGCAGAAAAGCCATTTTAAATTTCCTTTTACAGGTGAGGAGAAACAAGATCAGAGGTGTTAAGTGCTATGACCCTAGTGCCCCTATCTCCTCTCCCCAGTTTGGGGCTCTCTGCAAGCCCATGCTCCTCCTTTCTCATGACCCTTCCCTCCTCCTTTGACCCTCAGGAAAAATACTTTTAATCCTTTTGGAAGAGAAGCCCAGCTACACAATGGTATACATTACCTTCACACAGTCAGAAGCTTTGGATGGTTCCCCAAGTAAAGCTGGAAATATTAGAAGTAAAATGAAATGAAAGCAAAGTAGCCATCTGACAGAAGTTGCTTTTTCCCTTCTGCATTTTGGACCTCAAGTAGTATTCCATTGATTTGTTGAACATTCCACGTTGGCCTACAATTGGGCAAATCTCTTATACCCCAGATCCCTGCCCAAATTTTAGCAAAGAGCTCGGGCGGACATAGTGCTTTTTTTTTCTGTATAGAGCCTTCTGTTATGAGGGCTGGGATATATGGAAGCAGGGACTGAGCAAAGGACTCGGTGGGTGGGTGGAGAAGGAAATGTCCAGATGACGACCTGTTAATGGCGGTTGTTGTCGTGGTCATCTGTGATAGTAGCAAGGACACAAGCACACTAAAGAGGTGGATAGAGGAAGACTCACACTCCTCTGCCTCTGAGGAAGGACAGGATGGGGTATATAAATTTGAGGAGTCACAGTAGATCTGCAGAGAGTCCAGCTGAGTAGGGGAATATTTGTCTTCCAGCCTTGGACTTTCTTCAGTTCTGGCCCCTGGGAACCAGTGGAGTAATCCTGAATATAGTTAGTATATTTCACGCTACAGAATTTCTGAGTAGATAGCCACTTTTTCAAGAGATATCTTTTTCGCATTTTGTTGTTGCCAGTCATAGGCTTAAGTATGTGTTTCTTTTTCTCCTAAGTGGCACTCAAACGTTGAGTGATTCCTAATTTATTTGGCTGTGGACTGACTAAAAGCTGT
>NW_020840835.1:0-2551 GCF_003676395.1 Aethalodelphis obliquidens | reverse complement strand
ATATTTAAAAGATAAAGATTAAATTCATGGATAACAGTAAAGCATATTTTCTTCTATAAGATTCCCTTTCTTAACCCTGTAGAATTTAAAGTTTTCCCTTTCTTTAAAGTGCTTAACAAACCAGAACCAACTCACAGCAACATATACTGATGAACAAAGGTAAAAGATCTCTGACATGCCCGAGAATATCCATGGAGAACTTTAAAATCATAAAAGCTTAGATTAGTTCAAACGGAAGCAAAGTGGACATATTCCAGGCTCACATTTTTTCTAGGAAAATAATTGTATCCATTTGAGTCTGGCAGAGATAGGTTTTTGGATGAAATTTGATGGCAGACATAGTATGAAGCGCAATTTAAAAAAATCATAGTAGAAACATCAAGTTAAAAACAGTTAAATTACTATGGAAGTGAAAAATACTGTAGTTTAATAGCACTGACAGGTGATGAAAAGCATACCTATTTTCACATTCAATGGCCAGATTACACCTTTAGATACGTTAATGACATCCAATAATGGATATGGGCTCACATTTTGTGCAAAATGTTAAAACTGACCTAATAATATCACTGAAATTAACTTGAAGGCTAGATAGTAATAAATGTCCACTCAATGAAGTGGAAATTGTGTTATATTGTAATAAATCAATAAATACTACTATATGGGATATAGTATTTTAAAAGCCTGGGAATTGTGTATTTTTCCACGGCGTGCAAAGGGACTTTCATTTTCTAACATAAAGAGAAAAGTAGGGGCTTCCCTGGTGGCGCAGTGGTTGAGAGTCCGCCTGCCGATGCAGGGGACACGGGTTTGTGCCCCGGTCTGGGAGGATCCCACATGCCGCGGAGCGGCTGGGCCCATGAGCCATGGCCACTGAGTCTGCACGTCCGGAGCCTGTGCTCCACAATGGGAGAGGCCACAGCAGTGAGAGGCCCGCATACCGCAAAAAAAAAAAAAAAAAAAGAGAAAAGTATATCCAAATCTTCCAAGTCTCCGATTTAGGAGCTGGTCAAATTTAATCTCAGAAATATATATGTGTGTGTGTGTGTGTGTATACACACACACACACAGTATTTAGCAGCCTCAAAAATGTATATTGTAGAAAATATTAGAATAAATATATTAAGACAAATGGGTTATCATTTTCTAAGTTTATTAACGGTTGTCAAAGTTGGGATTCTTGATCTATGGAGTCCATTTATGTTTTTTGGGAAGTCCAATTGTTTTTTGTTAGGAATGGGTATGTAGCTTTTTTATTTTTTCAATAAGAATTAGAGTCACTAAAACGAGTAATGGTAATATGAAAATCCAAAACAAGAACCAGTGGAATGGGACTTCCCTGGTGGCACAGTGGTTAAGAATCCGCTTGCCAATGCAGGGGACATGGGTTTGAGCCCTGGTCTGGGAAGATCTCCCATGCTACGGAGCAACTAAGCCCATATGCCACAACTACTGAGCCCCCATGCCACAATTACTGAAGCCCGCATGCCTAGAGCCCATGGTCTGCAACAAGAGAAGCCACCGCAATGAGAAGCCTGCGGACCACAACAAAGAGTAGCCTCCGCTCGCTGCAACTAGAGAAAGCCCACGCGCAACAACAAAGACCCAACGCAGCCAAAAATAAAGATTAAAAAAAAAAAAAAAGAACCAGTGGCGCATCATTTGGAAGATAGGAAAAACAAGAATGTTCAAGAAAACATACAAAAATAATTAGAAACATAGTCCTAAATTTGAGAAGTGCAGATTACTTCAAAAATATTTTGTACCTATTCTTGTGAGAGTAATTGTACCATTTACGTTTAATTAGTACCATTTTAATTAGTATCATTTAAAACTTAAATTCAGATAGAGTTTCCAAGAGGGTAGTTATATGTTCATGCCCCTAAAGTCATATGACAAAGGGGGCTTCATGTGACCACTGAGGTACAGCCAGTCTGCTTAGAGACAGCTTGGGAGCCTCATATAAAGGTGATAGGTTTCTGCAGGTTTTTACTCTTTTTCTAAATACTTCTAAATGAATAGCACAATGCCAATTATTATCACATTAACTCATCAAATGCTAGTGGGTTTATCTTTCCTTTTTTAATGTGTCAATGTTGTTGATACCACTTTCCAGAGGAGATTGAGGAAAGATCAGTGATCGCAGCATAACTTTATGTAGGATGACTATGAGGGTCATGATTTAATACCATTTATCCTAAAGTAGAAAGTTTAAATATTTCCATTATGCCCTTTTTAGGAGTTTTCATAATCTTATGATGAACCATCATTTTAGTTTACAGATTTGTCAGAATTTGTTAAAGCTCTCTATTAACAGTGACCTTTCCCTCCTCCAACTCCTAAATAAACAAAAAACATATTTAAAAGCATTTCAAGGTAAGGCTTATTTTTCTTACAGATTAAATCACTTGACTAGGGTTTTACTGCTGAATATGTTCTATATTCTTCCTAATACCAAAAGTAAAACTGCAAATGATGAACATGGGTTTTTTAACCAATCAGAGCCTATGTCAAAACTCACTAAAATAATGAATCTTACTGCTGGAAGGAA
>NW_020840834.1:0-2552 GCF_003676395.1 Aethalodelphis obliquidens | reverse complement strand
GGCCATTCTGACTGGTGTGAGATGATATCTCATTGTCGTTTTGATTTGCATTTCTCTAATGATTAATGATGTTGAGCATTCTTTTATGTGTTTGTTGGCAGTCTGTATATCTTCTTTGGAGAAATGTTTATTTAGGTCTTCTGCCCATTTTTGGATTGGGTTGTTTTTTTGTTATTGAGCTGCATGAGTTGCTTATAAATTTTGGAGATTAATCCTTTGTCAATTGCTTCATTTGCAAATATATTCTCCCATTCTGAGGGTTGTCTTTTGGTCTTGTGTATGGTTTCCTTTGCTGTGCAAAACCTTTGAAGTTTCATTAGGTCCCATTTGTTTATTTTTGTTTTTATTTCCATTTCTCTAGGAGGTGGGTCAGAAAGGATCTTGCTGTGATTTATGTCATAGAGTGTTCTTCCTGTGTTTTCCGCTAAGAGTTTGATAGTGTCTGGCCTTACATTTAGGTCTTTAATCCATTTTGAGCTTACTTTTGTGTATGGTGTTAGGGAGTGATCTAATCTCATACTTTTACATGTACCTGTCCAGTTTTCCCAGCACCACTTATTGAAGAGGCTGTCCTTTCTCCACTGTACATTCCTGCCTCCTTTATCAAAGATAAGGTAACCATATGTGCATGGGTTTATCTCTGGACTTTCTATCCTGTTTTGTTTTTGTGCCAGTACCATACTGTCTTGATTACTGTAGCTTTGTAGTATAGTCTGAATTCAGGGAGTCTGATTCCTCCAGCTCTGTTTTTCGTTCTCAAGATTACTTTGGCTATTCGGGGTCTTTTGTGTTTCCATATAAATTGTGAAATTTTTAGCTCTTGTGCTGTGAAAAATGCCAGTGGTAGTTTGATGGGGATTGCATTGAATCTGTAGATTGCTTTGGATAGTAGAGTCATTTTCACAATGTTGATTCTTCCAATCCAAGAACATGGTATATCTCTCCATCTATTTGTATCATCTTTAATTTCTTTCATCAGTGTCTTATAATTTTCTGCATACAGGTCTTTTGTCTCCTTAGGTAGGTTTATTCCTAGATGTTTTATTCTTTTTGTTGCAGTGGTAAATGGGAGTGTTTTCTTGATTTCACTTTCAGATTTTTCATCATTAGTGTATAGGAATGCCAGAGATTTCTGTGCATTAATTTTGTATCCTGCTACTTTACCAAATTCATTGATTAGCTCTAGTAGTTTTCTGATAGCATCTTTAGGATTCTCTATGTATAGGATCATGTCATCTGCAAACAGTGACAGCTTTACTTCTTCTTTTCCGGTCTGGATTCCTTTTATTTCTTTTTCTTCTCTGATTGCTGTGGCTAAAACTTCCAAAACTATGTTGAATAAGAGTGATGAGAGTGGGCAACCTTGTCCTGTTCCTGATCTTAGTGGAAATGGTCTCAGTTTTTCACCATTGAGGACGATGTTGGCTGTGGGTTTGTCATATATGGCCTTTATTATGTTGAGGAAATTTCCCTCTATGCCTGCATTCTGCAGCGTTTTTATCATAAATGGGTGTTGAATTTTGTCGAAAGCTTTCTCTCCATCTATTGAGATGATCATATGGTTTTTCTCCTTCAATTTGTTAATATGGTTTATCACATTGATTTTTTGCATATATTGAAGAATCCTTGCATTCCTGGAATAAATCCCACTTGATCATGGTGTATGATCCTTTTAATGTGCTATTGGATTCTGTTTGCTAGTATTTTGTTGAGGATTTTTGCATCTGTGTTCATCAGTGATATTGGCCTGTAATTTTCTTTCTTTGTGACATCCCTTTCTGGTTTTGGTATCAAGTTGAAGGTAGCCTCGTAGAATGAGTTTGGGAGTGTTCCTCCCTCTGCTATATTTTGGAGGAGTTTGAGAAGGATAGGTGTTAGCTCTTCTCTAAATGTTTGATAGAATTCGCCTGTGAAGCCATCTAGTCCAGGGCTTTTGTTTGTTGGCAGATTTTTAATCACAGTTTCAATTTCAGTGCTTGTGATTGGTCTGTTCATATTTTCTATTCCTGGTTCGGCCTCGATGGTTGTGCATTTCTAAGAATTTGTCCATTTCTTCCAGGTTGTTCATTTTATTGGCATAGAGTTGCTTGTAGTAATCTCTCATGATCCTTTGTATTTCTGCAGTGTCAGTTGTTACTTCTCCTTTTTCATTTCTAATTGTATTGATTTGAGTCTTCTCCCTTTTTTTCTTGATGAGTCTGGCTAATGGTTTATCAATTTCATTTATCTTCTCAAAGAACCAGGTTTTAGTTTTATTGATCTTTGCTATCGTTTCCTTCATTTTTTTTCATTTTTTTCTGATCTGATTTTTATGATTTCTTTCCTTCTGCTAACTTTGGGGGTTTTTTTGTTCTTCTTTGTCTGATTGCTTTAGGTGCAAGGTTAGGTTGTTTATTCGAGATGCTTCCTGTTTCTTAAGGTAGGATTGTATTGCTATAAACTTCCCCCTTAGAACTGCTTTTGCTGCATCCCATAGGTTTTGGGTCGTTGTGTCTCCATTGTCATTTGTTTCTAGGTATTTTTTGATTTCCTCTTTGATTTCTTCAGTGATC
>NW_020840833.1:0-2552 GCF_003676395.1 Aethalodelphis obliquidens | reverse complement strand
GGCCATTCTGACTGGTGTGAGATGATATCTCATTGTCGTTTTGATTTGCATTTCTCTAATGATTAATGATGTTGAGCATTCTTTTATGTGTTTGTTGGCAGTCTGTATATCTTCTTTGGAGAAATGTTTATTTAGGTCTTCTGCCCATTTTTGGATTGGGTTGTTTTTTTGTTATTGAGCTGCATGAGTTGCTTATAAATTTTGGAGATTAATCCTTTGTCAATTGCTTCATTTGCAAATATATTCTCCCATTCTGAGGGTTGTCTTTTGGTCTTGTGTATGGTTTCCTTTGCTGTGCAAAACCTTTGAAGTTTCATTAGGTCCCATTTGTTTATTTTTGTTTTTATTTCCATTTCTCTAGGAGGTGGGTCAGAAAGGATCTTGCTGTGATTTATGTCATAGAGTGTTCTTCCTGTGTTTTCCGCTAAGAGTTTGATAGTGTCTGGCCTTACATTTAGGTCTTTAATCCATTTTGAGCTTACTTTTGTGTATGGTGTTAGGGAGTGATCTAATCTCATACTTTTACATGTACCTGTCCAGTTTTCCCAGCACCACTTATTGAAGAGGCTGTCCTTTCTCCACTGTACATTCCTGCCTCCTTTATCAAAGATAAGGTAACCATATGTGCATGGGTTTATCTCTGGACTTTCTATCCTGTTTTGTTTTTGTGCCAGTACCATACTGTCTTGATTACTGTAGCTTTGTAGTATAGTCTGAATTCAGGGAGTCTGATTCCTCCAGCTCTGTTTTTCGTTCTCAAGATTACTTTGGCTATTCGGGGTCTTTTGTGTTTCCATATAAATTGTGAAATTTTTAGCTCTTGTGCTGTGAAAAATGCCAGTGGTAGTTTGATGGGGATTGCATTGAATCTGTAGATTGCTTTGGATAGTAGAGTCATTTTCACAATGTTGATTCTTCCAATCCAAGAACATGGTATATCTCTCCATCTATTTGTATCATCTTTAATTTCTTTCATCAGTGTCTTATAATTTTCTGCATACAGGTCTTTTGTCTCCTTAGGTAGGTTTATTCCTAGATGTTTTATTCTTTTTGTTGCAGTGGTAAATGGGAGTGTTTTCTTGATTTCACTTTCAGATTTTTCATCATTAGTGTATAGGAATGCCAGAGATTTCTGTGCATTAATTTTGTATCCTGCTACTTTACCAAATTCATTGATTAGCTCTAGTAGTTTTCTGATAGCATCTTTAGGATTCTCTATGTATAGGATCATGTCATCTGCAAACAGTGACAGCTTTACTTCTTCTTTTCCGGTCTGGATTCCTTTTATTTCTTTTTCTTCTCTGATTGCTGTGGCTAAAACTTCCAAAACTATGTTGAATAAGAGTGATGAGAGTGGGCAACCTTGTCCTGTTCCTGATCTTAGTGGAAATGGTCTCAGTTTTTCACCATTGAGGACGATGTTGGCTGTGGGTTTGTCATATATGGCCTTTATTATGTTGAGGAAATTTCCCTCTATGCCTGCATTCTGCAGCGTTTTTATCATAAATGGGTGTTGAATTTTGTCGAAAGCTTTCTCTCCATCTATTGAGATGATCATATGGTTTTTCTCCTTCAATTTGTTAATATGGTTTATCACATTGATTTTTTGCATATATTGAAGAATCCTTGCATTCCTGGAATAAATCCCACTTGATCATGGTGTATGATCCTTTTAATGTGCTATTGGATTCTGTTTGCTAGTATTTTGTTGAGGATTTTTGCATCTGTGTTCATCAGTGATATTGGCCTGTAATTTTCTTTCTTTGTGACATCCCTTTCTGGTTTTGGTATCAAGTTGAAGGTAGCCTCGTAGAATGAGTTTGGGAGTGTTCCTCCCTCTGCTATATTTTGGAGGAGTTTGAGAAGGATAGGTGTTAGCTCTTCTCTAAATGTTTGATAGAATTCGCCTGTGAAGCCATCTAGTCCAGGGCTTTTGTTTGTTGGCAGATTTTTAATCACAGTTTCAATTTCAGTGCTTGTGATTGGTCTGTTCATATTTTCTATTCCTGGTTCGGCCTCGATGGTTGTGCATTTCTAAGAATTTGTCCATTTCTTCCAGGTTGTTCATTTTATTGGCATAGAGTTGCTTGTAGTAATCTCTCATGATCCTTTGTATTTCTGCAGTGTCAGTTGTTACTTCTCCTTTTTCATTTCTAATTGTATTGATTTGAGTCTTCTCCCTTTTTTTCTTGATGAGTCTGGCTAATGGTTTATCAATTTCATTTATCTTCTCAAAGAACCAGGTTTTAGTTTTATTGATCTTTGCTATCGTTTCCTTCATTTTTTTTCATTTTTTTCTGATCTGATTTTTATGATTTCTTTCCTTCTGCTAACTTTGGGGGTTTTTTTGTTCTTCTTTGTCTGATTGCTTTAGGTGCAAGGTTAGGTTGTTTATTCGAGATGCTTCCTGTTTCTTAAGGTAGGATTGTATTGCTATAAACTTCCCCCTTAGAACTGCTTTTGCTGCATCCCATAGGTTTTGGGTCGTTGTGTCTCCATTGTCATTTGTTTCTAGGTATTTTTTGATTTCCTCTTTGATTTCTTCAGTGATC
>NW_020840832.1:0-2569 GCF_003676395.1 Aethalodelphis obliquidens | reverse complement strand
GGTGAGAGTGGGCAACCTTGTCTTGTTCCTGATCTTAGTGGAAATGCTTTCAGTTTTTCACCATTGAGGATGATGTTGGCTGTGGGTTTGTCATATATGGCCTTTATTATGTTGAGGAAAGTTCCCTCTATGCCTACTTTCTGCAGGGTTTTTATCATAAATGGGTGTTGAATTTTGTCGAAAGCTTTCTCTGCATCTATTGAGATGATCATATGGTTTTTCTCCTTCAATTTGTTAATATGGTGTATCATGTTGATTGATTTGCGTATATTGAAGAATCCTTGCATTCCTGGAATAAACCCCACTTGATCATAGTGTATGATTCATTTAATGTGCTGTTGGATTCTGTTTGCTAGTATATTCTTGAGGATTTTTGCATCTATGTTCATCAGTGATATTGGCCTGTAGTTTTCTTTCTTTGTGACATCCTTGTCTGGTTTTGGTATCAGGGTGATGGTGGCCTTGTAGAATGAGTCTGGGAGTGTTCCTTCCTCTGCTATATTTTGGAAGAGTTTGAGAAGGATAGGTGTTAGCTCTTCTCTAAATGTTTGATAGAATTCGCCTGTGAAGCCATCTGGTCCTGGGCTTTTGTTTGTTGGAAGATTTTTAATCACCGTTTCAATTTCAGTGCTTGTGATTGGTCTGTTTATATATTCTATTTCTTCCTGATTCAGTCTTGGCAGGTTATGCATTTCTAAGAATTTGTCCATTTCTTCCAGGTTGTCCATTTTATTGGCATATAGTTGCTTGTAGTAATCTCTCATGATCTTTTGTATTTCTGCAGTGTCCGTTGTAACTTCTCCTTTTACATCTAATTCTATTGATTTGAGTCTTCTCCCTTTTTTTCTTGATGAGTCTAGCTAATGGTTTATCAATTTTGTTTATCTTCTCAAAGAACCAGCTTTCAGTTTTATTGATCTTTGCTATCGTTTCCTTCATTTCTTTTTCATTTATTTCTGATCTGATTTTTATGATTTCTTTCCTTCTGCTAACTTTGGGGTTTTTTTGTTCTTCTTTCTCTAATTGCTTTAGGTGCAAGGTTAGGTTTTTTATTCGAGATGTTTCCTGTTTCTTAAGGTAGGATTGTATTGCTATAAACTTCCCTCTTAGAACTGCTTTGCTGCATCCCATAGATTTTGGGTCGTCATGTCTCCATTGTCATTTGTTTCTAGATATATATTTCCTCTTTGATTTCTTCAGTGATCACTTCGTTATTAAGTAGTGTATTGTTTAGCCTCATGTGTTTGTATTTTTTACAGATCTTTTCCTGTAATTGATATCTAGTCTCATAGCGTTGTGGTTGGAAAAGATACTTGATACAATTTCAATTTTCTTAAATTTACCAAGGCTTGATTTGTGACCCAAGATATGATCTATCCTGGAGAATGTTCCATGAGCACTAGAGAAAAATGTGTATTCTGTTGTTTTTGGATGGAATGTCTAATAAATATCAATTAAGTCCATCTTTTTTAATGTATCATTTAAAGCTTGTGTTTCCTTATTGATTTTCATTTTGGATGATCTGTCCATTGGTGAAAGTGGGGTGTTAAAGTCCCCTACTATGAATGTGTTACTGTCAATTTCCCCTTTTATGGCTGTTAGTATTTGCCTTATGTATTGAGGTGCTCCTATGTTGGGTGCATAAATATTTACAATTGTTATATCTTCTTCTTGGATCGATCCCTTGAGCATTATGTAGTGTCCTTCTTTGTCTCTTCTAATAGTCTTTATTTTAAAGTCTATTTTGTCTGATATGAGAATTGCTACTCCAGCTTTCTTTTGGTTTCCATTGCATGGAATATCTTTTTCCATCCCCTTACTTTCAGGCTGTATGTGTCTCTAGGTCTGAAGTGGGTCTCTTGTTGACAGCAAATATATGGGTCTTGTTTTTGTATATGTTCATTTAATCTGTGTCTTTTGGTGGGAGCATTTAGTCCATTTATATTAAGGTAATTATTGATATGTATGTTGCTATTCCCATCCTCTTAATTGTTTTGGGTTCGTTATTGTAGGTCTTTTCCTTCTCTTGTGTTTCTTGCCTAGAGAAGTTCCTTTAGCAGTTGTTGTAGAGCTGGTTTGGTGGTGCTGAACTCTCTCAGCTTTTGCTTGTCTGTAAAGGTTTTAATTTCTCTATCAAATCTGAATGAGATCCTTGCTGGGTAGAGTAGTCTTGGCTGCAGGTTTTTCTCCTTCATCACTTTAAATATGTCCTGGCAGTCCCTTCTGGCTTGCAGAGTTTCTGCTGAGAGATCAGCTGTTAACCTTATGAGGATTCCCTTGTGTGTTATTTTTCCCTTGCTGCTTTTAATATGCTTTCTTTGTATTTAATTTTTGACAGTTTGATTAATATGTGTCTTGGCATGTATCTCCTTGGATTTATCTTGTATGGGACTCTCTGTGCTTCCTGGACTTGATTAACTATTTCCTGTCCCATATTAGGGAAGTTTTCAGCTATAATCTCTTCAAATATTTTCTCAGTCCCTTTCTTTTTCTCTTCTTCTTCTGGAACCCCTATAATTCGAATGTTGGTGCGTTTAATGTTGTCCCAGAGGTCTCTGAGACTGTCCTC
>NW_020840831.1:0-2569 GCF_003676395.1 Aethalodelphis obliquidens | reverse complement strand
GGTGAGAGTGGGCAACCTTGTCTTGTTCCTGATCTTAGTGGAAATGCTTTCAGTTTTTCACCATTGAGGATGATGTTGGCTGTGGGTTTGTCATATATGGCCTTTATTATGTTGAGGAAAGTTCCCTCTATGCCTACTTTCTGCAGGGTTTTTATCATAAATGGGTGTTGAATTTTGTCGAAAGCTTTCTCTGCATCTATTGAGATGATCATATGGTTTTTCTCCTTCAATTTGTTAATATGGTGTATCATGTTGATTGATTTGCGTATATTGAAGAATCCTTGCATTCCTGGAATAAACCCCACTTGATCATAGTGTATGATTCATTTAATGTGCTGTTGGATTCTGTTTGCTAGTATATTCTTGAGGATTTTTGCATCTATGTTCATCAGTGATATTGGCCTGTAGTTTTCTTTCTTTGTGACATCCTTGTCTGGTTTTGGTATCAGGGTGATGGTGGCCTTGTAGAATGAGTCTGGGAGTGTTCCTTCCTCTGCTATATTTTGGAAGAGTTTGAGAAGGATAGGTGTTAGCTCTTCTCTAAATGTTTGATAGAATTCGCCTGTGAAGCCATCTGGTCCTGGGCTTTTGTTTGTTGGAAGATTTTTAATCACCGTTTCAATTTCAGTGCTTGTGATTGGTCTGTTTATATATTCTATTTCTTCCTGATTCAGTCTTGGCAGGTTATGCATTTCTAAGAATTTGTCCATTTCTTCCAGGTTGTCCATTTTATTGGCATATAGTTGCTTGTAGTAATCTCTCATGATCTTTTGTATTTCTGCAGTGTCCGTTGTAACTTCTCCTTTTACATCTAATTCTATTGATTTGAGTCTTCTCCCTTTTTTTCTTGATGAGTCTAGCTAATGGTTTATCAATTTTGTTTATCTTCTCAAAGAACCAGCTTTCAGTTTTATTGATCTTTGCTATCGTTTCCTTCATTTCTTTTTCATTTATTTCTGATCTGATTTTTATGATTTCTTTCCTTCTGCTAACTTTGGGGTTTTTTTGTTCTTCTTTCTCTAATTGCTTTAGGTGCAAGGTTAGGTTTTTTATTCGAGATGTTTCCTGTTTCTTAAGGTAGGATTGTATTGCTATAAACTTCCCTCTTAGAACTGCTTTGCTGCATCCCATAGATTTTGGGTCGTCATGTCTCCATTGTCATTTGTTTCTAGATATATATTTCCTCTTTGATTTCTTCAGTGATCACTTCGTTATTAAGTAGTGTATTGTTTAGCCTCATGTGTTTGTATTTTTTACAGATCTTTTCCTGTAATTGATATCTAGTCTCATAGCGTTGTGGTTGGAAAAGATACTTGATACAATTTCAATTTTCTTAAATTTACCAAGGCTTGATTTGTGACCCAAGATATGATCTATCCTGGAGAATGTTCCATGAGCACTAGAGAAAAATGTGTATTCTGTTGTTTTTGGATGGAATGTCTAATAAATATCAATTAAGTCCATCTTTTTTAATGTATCATTTAAAGCTTGTGTTTCCTTATTGATTTTCATTTTGGATGATCTGTCCATTGGTGAAAGTGGGGTGTTAAAGTCCCCTACTATGAATGTGTTACTGTCAATTTCCCCTTTTATGGCTGTTAGTATTTGCCTTATGTATTGAGGTGCTCCTATGTTGGGTGCATAAATATTTACAATTGTTATATCTTCTTCTTGGATCGATCCCTTGAGCATTATGTAGTGTCCTTCTTTGTCTCTTCTAATAGTCTTTATTTTAAAGTCTATTTTGTCTGATATGAGAATTGCTACTCCAGCTTTCTTTTGGTTTCCATTGCATGGAATATCTTTTTCCATCCCCTTACTTTCAGGCTGTATGTGTCTCTAGGTCTGAAGTGGGTCTCTTGTTGACAGCAAATATATGGGTCTTGTTTTTGTATATGTTCATTTAATCTGTGTCTTTTGGTGGGAGCATTTAGTCCATTTATATTAAGGTAATTATTGATATGTATGTTGCTATTCCCATCCTCTTAATTGTTTTGGGTTCGTTATTGTAGGTCTTTTCCTTCTCTTGTGTTTCTTGCCTAGAGAAGTTCCTTTAGCAGTTGTTGTAGAGCTGGTTTGGTGGTGCTGAACTCTCTCAGCTTTTGCTTGTCTGTAAAGGTTTTAATTTCTCTATCAAATCTGAATGAGATCCTTGCTGGGTAGAGTAGTCTTGGCTGCAGGTTTTTCTCCTTCATCACTTTAAATATGTCCTGGCAGTCCCTTCTGGCTTGCAGAGTTTCTGCTGAGAGATCAGCTGTTAACCTTATGAGGATTCCCTTGTGTGTTATTTTTCCCTTGCTGCTTTTAATATGCTTTCTTTGTATTTAATTTTTGACAGTTTGATTAATATGTGTCTTGGCATGTATCTCCTTGGATTTATCTTGTATGGGACTCTCTGTGCTTCCTGGACTTGATTAACTATTTCCTGTCCCATATTAGGGAAGTTTTCAGCTATAATCTCTTCAAATATTTTCTCAGTCCCTTTCTTTTTCTCTTCTTCTTCTGGAACCCCTATAATTCGAATGTTGGTGCGTTTAATGTTGTCCCAGAGGTCTCTGAGACTGTCCTC
>NW_020840830.1:1552-2569 GCF_003676395.1 Aethalodelphis obliquidens | reverse complement strand
TGATCTCCCTGTGCTATGCGGCTGCTTCCCACTAGCTATCTACCTTACGTTTGGTAGTGTATATATGTCCATGCCTCTTTATCGCTTTGTCACCGTTTACACTTCCCCCTCCCCATAGCCTCAAGTCCATTCTCTAGTAAGTCTGTGTCTTTATTCCTGTTTCACCCCTAGGTTTTTCATGACATTTTTTTTTTTTAAATTCCATATATATGTGTTAGCATACGGTATTTGTCTCTCTCTTTCTGACTTACTTCACTCTGTATGACAGACTCTAGGTCTATCCACCTCATTACAAATAGCTCAATTTCGTCTCTTTTTATGGCTGAGTAATATTCCATTGTATATATGTGCCACATCTTCTTTATCAATTCATCCGATGATGGACACTTAGGTTGTTTCCATCTCTGGGCTATTGTAAATAGAGCCGCAATGAACATTTTGGTACATGACTCTTTTTGAATTATGGTTTTCTCAGGGTATATGCCCAGTAGTGGGATTGCTGGGTCATATGGTAGTTCTATTTGTAGCTTTTTAAGGAACCTCCATACTGTTCTCCACAGTGGCTGTATCAATTTACATTCCCACCAACAGTGTAAGAGGGTTCCCTTTTCTCCACACCCTCTCCAGCATTTATTGTTTCTAGATTTTTTGATGATAGCCATTCTGACTGGTGTGAGATGATATCTCATTGTAGTTTTGATTTGCATTTCTCTCATGATTAGTGATGTTGAGCATTCTTTCATGTGTTTGTTGGCACTCTGTATATCTCCTTTGGAGAAATGTCTATTTAGGTCTTCTGCCCATTTTTTGATTGGGTTGTTCGTTTTTTTGTTATTAAGCTGCATGAGCTGCTTATAAATTTTGGAGATCAATCCTTTGTCAGTTGCTTCATTTGCAAATATTTTCTCCCATTCTGAGGGTTGTCTTTTGGTCTTCTTTATGGTTTCCTTTGCTGCGCAAAAGCTTTTATGTTTCATTAGGTCCCATTTGTTTACTCTTGTTTTTATTTCCATTACT
>NW_020840830.1:0-1452 GCF_003676395.1 Aethalodelphis obliquidens | reverse complement strand
GTGATGTATGTCATAGAGTGTTCTGCCTATGTTTTCCTCTAAGAGTTTGATAGTTTCTGGCCTTACATTTAGGTCTTTAATCCATTTTGAGCTTATTTTTGTGTATGGTGTTAGGGAGTGATCTAACTTCATACTTTTACATGTAGCTGTCCAGTTTTCCCAGCACCACTTATTGAATAGGCTGTCCTTTCTCCACGGTACATTTCTGCCTCCTTTGTCAAAGATAAGGTGACCATATGTGCGTGGGTTTATCTCTGGGCTTTCTATCCTGTTCCATTGATCTATCTTTCTGTTTTTGTGCCAGTACCATACTGTTTTGATAACTGTAGCTTTGTAGTATAGTCTGAAGTCTGGGAGCCTGATTCCTCCAGTTCCTTCTTTCGTTCTCAAGATTGCTTTGGCTATTCGGGGTCTTTTGTGTTTCCATACAAATTGCAAAATTTTTTGTTCTAGTTCTGTGAAAAATGCCAGTGGTAGTTTCATAGGGATTGCATTGAATCTATAGATTGCTTTCGGTAGTAGAGTCATTTTCACAATGTTGATTCTTCCAATCCAAGAACATGGTATATCTCTCCATCTATTTGTATCATCTTTAATTTCTTTCATCAGTGTCTTATAATTTTCTGCATACAGATCTTTTGTCTCCTTAGGTAGGTTTATTCCTAGGTATTTTATTCTTTTTGTTGCAATGGTAAATGGGAGTGTTTTCTTGATTTCACTTTCAGATTTTTCATCATTAGTATATAGGAATGCCAGAGATTTCTGTGCATTAATTTTGTATCCTGCCACTTTACCAAATTCATTGATTAGCTCTAGTAGTTTTCTGGTAGCATCTTTAGGGTTCTCTATGTATAGTATCATGTCATCTGCAAACAGTGACAGCTTTACTTCTTCTTTTCCGATTTGGATTCCTTTTATTTCCTTTTCTTCTCTGATTGCTGTGGCTAAAACTTCCAAAACTATGTTGAATAAGAGTGGTGAGAGTGGGCAACCTTGTCTTGTTCCTGATCTTAGTGGAAATGCTTTCAGTTTTTCGCCATTGAGGATGATGTTTGCTGTGGGCTTGTCATATATGGCCTTTATTATGTTGAGGAAAGTTCCCTCTATGCCTACTTTCTGCAGGGTTTTTATCATAAATGGGTGTTGAATTTTGTCAAAAGCTTTCTCTGCATCTATTGAGATGATCATATGGTTTTTCTCCTTCAATTTGTTAATATGGTTTATCACATTGATAGATTTGCGTATATTGAAGAATCCTTGCATTCCTGGAATAAACCCCACTTGATCATGGTGTATGATCCTTCTTATGTGCTGTTGGATTCTATTCGCTAGTATTTTGTTGAGGGTTTTTGCATCTATGTTCCTCAGTGATATTGGTCTGTAGTTTTCTTTCTTTGTGACATCCTTGTCTGGTTTTGGTATCAGGGTGATGGTGGCCTCGTAGAATGAGTT
>NW_020840829.1:1552-2569 GCF_003676395.1 Aethalodelphis obliquidens | reverse complement strand
TGATCTCCCTGTGCTATGCGGCTGCTTCCCACTAGCTATCTACCTTACGTTTGGTAGTGTATATATGTCCATGCCTCTTTATCGCTTTGTCACCGTTTACACTTCCCCCTCCCCATAGCCTCAAGTCCATTCTCTAGTAAGTCTGTGTCTTTATTCCTGTTTCACCCCTAGGTTTTTCATGACATTTTTTTTTTTTAAATTCCATATATATGTGTTAGCATACGGTATTTGTCTCTCTCTTTCTGACTTACTTCACTCTGTATGACAGACTCTAGGTCTATCCACCTCATTACAAATAGCTCAATTTCGTCTCTTTTTATGGCTGAGTAATATTCCATTGTATATATGTGCCACATCTTCTTTATCAATTCATCCGATGATGGACACTTAGGTTGTTTCCATCTCTGGGCTATTGTAAATAGAGCCGCAATGAACATTTTGGTACATGACTCTTTTTGAATTATGGTTTTCTCAGGGTATATGCCCAGTAGTGGGATTGCTGGGTCATATGGTAGTTCTATTTGTAGCTTTTTAAGGAACCTCCATACTGTTCTCCACAGTGGCTGTATCAATTTACATTCCCACCAACAGTGTAAGAGGGTTCCCTTTTCTCCACACCCTCTCCAGCATTTATTGTTTCTAGATTTTTTGATGATAGCCATTCTGACTGGTGTGAGATGATATCTCATTGTAGTTTTGATTTGCATTTCTCTCATGATTAGTGATGTTGAGCATTCTTTCATGTGTTTGTTGGCACTCTGTATATCTCCTTTGGAGAAATGTCTATTTAGGTCTTCTGCCCATTTTTTGATTGGGTTGTTCGTTTTTTTGTTATTAAGCTGCATGAGCTGCTTATAAATTTTGGAGATCAATCCTTTGTCAGTTGCTTCATTTGCAAATATTTTCTCCCATTCTGAGGGTTGTCTTTTGGTCTTCTTTATGGTTTCCTTTGCTGCGCAAAAGCTTTTATGTTTCATTAGGTCCCATTTGTTTACTCTTGTTTTTATTTCCATTACT
>NW_020840829.1:0-1452 GCF_003676395.1 Aethalodelphis obliquidens | reverse complement strand
GTGATGTATGTCATAGAGTGTTCTGCCTATGTTTTCCTCTAAGAGTTTGATAGTTTCTGGCCTTACATTTAGGTCTTTAATCCATTTTGAGCTTATTTTTGTGTATGGTGTTAGGGAGTGATCTAACTTCATACTTTTACATGTAGCTGTCCAGTTTTCCCAGCACCACTTATTGAATAGGCTGTCCTTTCTCCACGGTACATTTCTGCCTCCTTTGTCAAAGATAAGGTGACCATATGTGCGTGGGTTTATCTCTGGGCTTTCTATCCTGTTCCATTGATCTATCTTTCTGTTTTTGTGCCAGTACCATACTGTTTTGATAACTGTAGCTTTGTAGTATAGTCTGAAGTCTGGGAGCCTGATTCCTCCAGTTCCTTCTTTCGTTCTCAAGATTGCTTTGGCTATTCGGGGTCTTTTGTGTTTCCATACAAATTGCAAAATTTTTTGTTCTAGTTCTGTGAAAAATGCCAGTGGTAGTTTCATAGGGATTGCATTGAATCTATAGATTGCTTTCGGTAGTAGAGTCATTTTCACAATGTTGATTCTTCCAATCCAAGAACATGGTATATCTCTCCATCTATTTGTATCATCTTTAATTTCTTTCATCAGTGTCTTATAATTTTCTGCATACAGATCTTTTGTCTCCTTAGGTAGGTTTATTCCTAGGTATTTTATTCTTTTTGTTGCAATGGTAAATGGGAGTGTTTTCTTGATTTCACTTTCAGATTTTTCATCATTAGTATATAGGAATGCCAGAGATTTCTGTGCATTAATTTTGTATCCTGCCACTTTACCAAATTCATTGATTAGCTCTAGTAGTTTTCTGGTAGCATCTTTAGGGTTCTCTATGTATAGTATCATGTCATCTGCAAACAGTGACAGCTTTACTTCTTCTTTTCCGATTTGGATTCCTTTTATTTCCTTTTCTTCTCTGATTGCTGTGGCTAAAACTTCCAAAACTATGTTGAATAAGAGTGGTGAGAGTGGGCAACCTTGTCTTGTTCCTGATCTTAGTGGAAATGCTTTCAGTTTTTCGCCATTGAGGATGATGTTTGCTGTGGGCTTGTCATATATGGCCTTTATTATGTTGAGGAAAGTTCCCTCTATGCCTACTTTCTGCAGGGTTTTTATCATAAATGGGTGTTGAATTTTGTCAAAAGCTTTCTCTGCATCTATTGAGATGATCATATGGTTTTTCTCCTTCAATTTGTTAATATGGTTTATCACATTGATAGATTTGCGTATATTGAAGAATCCTTGCATTCCTGGAATAAACCCCACTTGATCATGGTGTATGATCCTTCTTATGTGCTGTTGGATTCTATTCGCTAGTATTTTGTTGAGGGTTTTTGCATCTATGTTCCTCAGTGATATTGGTCTGTAGTTTTCTTTCTTTGTGACATCCTTGTCTGGTTTTGGTATCAGGGTGATGGTGGCCTCGTAGAATGAGTT
>NW_020840828.1:0-2573 GCF_003676395.1 Aethalodelphis obliquidens | reverse complement strand
AAAAATGAAAAGATCCATAATAACCAACTCAAATCAATACCGAAGAAGATCAGAGTCAGAGAACTGATATTACTGGATTTCAAAACGGACTTTAAAGCTACAATAATCAAGACCACAAACTATTAGCAAAAGAAGAGACAAATAGACCAAGGCACAGAATAGAAAACCTAGAAACAGACCCCTCATACAGTCAACTGATCTTTAACAAAGGAGCAAAGGCAATTCAATAGAGAAAGGAGTCTTTTAACTCACAGTGCTGGGACAACTAGACATCCAATACAACAAAAAAGAATGCTGATACAGACTTTACATGTTGCAAAACAATTAACTCAAAATGGATCACAGACCTAAATGGAAAACTCAAAATTAAAAAAAATCCAGGGACTCCCCTCACGGTCCAGTGGTTAAGACTGCACTTCCACTGCAGGGGGCATGGGTTTCATCCCTGGTCAGGGAACTAAGATCCTGCCTGCCATGAGGAGTGGGAAAATAAACAAACAAAAAAAAGCAAACAAAACAGAAGGTAATATAGGAGAAAGTCTTGGGTTTGGCAACGAGATTTTAGACACAACACCAAAAGCACAATCCATGAAAGAGAAAAATGATAAGCTGAACTTCATTAAAATTAAAAACTTCTACTCTGTAAAAGGTACTATTAAGAGAATGAAAAGACAAGCCACAGACTGGGAAAAAAATAATTGTAAGACACATATCTGATAATAAACATGAATCAAAAATATACAATGAACTCTTAAAAAACTCCACAATAAGAGAACAAAAAAGTCAATTTAACAGTGGTTAAAAGAGATGAACAGACGCCTCACCAAAAATATACACAGATGGGAAGTAGCATACGAAAAGATGATCAACATCACGGGTCTTCACGGAATTTGGGATTAAAATAACAATGAGATACCTATCAATATGGCTAAAACAAAAACAAACACCAGACAATACCAAATGCTGGCAAGGATGGGGACCAATAGCAACTCTCATTCAGTGCTAAAGGGAATGCAAAGTGATACAGACACACTGGAAACTGTCTGGAAGTTTCTTTTAAGCTAAACATAATCTTATCATATGATCTAGCAATTAAACGCCTAGGTATTTACTCAAAAGAGTTGAAAACTTATGTCCATCCAAAAGCCTTCAAACAAATGTTAATAGTACACTAATTCATAGCTGCCAGAAACTGAAATCAACCAAGATGACCTTCAGCAGATGAATGGGTACACAAACTGTGGTAGTCCACATGACGGAATGCTATTCAGCCATGAAAAGAAATGACATTTCAAACCACAAACAGATATAGAGAAACTTAAATGTATATTGATTAGCAAAAGGAACTAGTTTAAAAAGCCTACTTATTGAGTTATTTGTAGTGAGGTGGATGGACCTAGAGTCTGTCATACAGAGTGAAGTAAGTCAGAAAGAGAAAAACAAATACCGTATGCTAACACATACATATGGAATCTAAGAAAAAAAAATGGTCATGAAGAACCTAGGGGCAAGATGGGAATAAAGATGCAGACCTACTAGAGAATGGACCTGAGGATATGGGGAGGGGGAAGGGTAAGCTGGGATAAGGTGAGAGAGTGGCATAGACATATATATACTACCAAATGTAAAACAGAGAGCTAGTGGGAAGCAGCCGCATAGCACAGGGAGATCAGCTCGGTGCTTTGTGACCACCTAGAGGGGTGGGATAGGGAGGGTGGGAGGGAGGGAGACGCAAGAGGGAAGAGATATGGGGATATATGTATAACTGATTCACTTTGTTATAAAACAGAAACTAACACACCATTGTAAAGCAATTATACTCCAATAAAGATGTTAAAAAATAAATAAATAAATAAAAAGCCTACATACTGTAGGATTCCGTCAATATTATATTCTGGAAAAGGCAAAACTCTAGAGAGAGTAAAAAGTTCAGAGTTGTCAGGGGCTCAAAGTGAGGTTTTGAGGGATGGACAGGTGGAGCACGGGAGATTTTTAGGGCAGTGAAACTCTTCTGCATGATGCTCTGTTGGTGAGTAGATGACGTCATGCCTTTGTCAACCACTATAGAAGTGTAAAGCACAAAAAGTGAAGTGTGTTATAAACAGTGGGCAATAGTCAATAATAATGTATCACTATGAGTTGATCAATTTTAACAAATGAACTTCCATCCATTGAAACAACACAAAATGTTAATAATAGGAGAATCTAACTGGACGAAGTGAGTGGCTGTATGGGAACTCTTTGCACTAGCTGCTTAATTTTCTGTAGTCTGAATCTGTTCTTTAAAAAAGTCTATTGATTTAAAAACTAGAAAAAAATCTGGACAAGAACACATAGCCAGTACAGAGCTATACACAACAATACCAAATAAATAAGAGTCATGAGTAATGAAAAGCAAAAGATAGCAATGCTAATAATTTGATCCTCTAATTAAAACTCTAAGGGAATAGGCACAGAAAATAGTCAAACATATAAGGAACTTCAGAAACCTGGTGGAAAAAAGATCACTACAGCGAAATCAAGAGACTGGCCGGAAACAGTATCAACAATTCCTTAGATCATGTTGATAGAAA
>NW_020840827.1:0-2578 GCF_003676395.1 Aethalodelphis obliquidens | reverse complement strand
GTATCAGTTCCCTAACCCTAACAATAACCCTAACAATAACCCTTATACTAACGCTAATCTGTACCCCGATAAGTACCCTAAGGCTAACCCATTACCGTACCCTAACCTGTACCTAAACCATACCCAATCCTTAACCCTTACCCTTACCCTAATCCTTACCCTACCCCACACACTATTCCTAACCTGTACACCAAAACTAACCCATACTCTAAACCGTACCCTAACCTGTACCCTAAACTGTACCCATTCCCTAACCCAAACCCTTACCCTAACTCATATGCTAATCCTAATCCATACACTAACACTACTGTGTACCCTAACACGTACCCAAGACCTAACCCTTTGTCATACCCTAACCTGTACGCTAAACCATAACCGTTCCCTAAACCTAACTCTAACCCTTACTCTTATTCTAACATATACCCTAATCCTAACCCGTACACTAACCCGTACCCTAACCCTATCCCGTTGTCATACCCTAACCTGTACCCTAAGCCGCACTTGTTCCCTAACCCTTACTCTAAACATAACCCTTACACTAACTCGTACCCTAATCCTAACCCATACGCTAACACTAACCCATACCCTAAAATGTACCCTAACCCATTGTCGTACCCTCAACTGTACCCTAAACAGTACCCGATCCCTAACCCTTACCCTAACCGTACACTAATCCTAAACCGTACACTAACACGTAACCTAACCTTAACCTGTTGTCGTGTCCTAACCCGTACCCTAAAGTGTACCCGTTCACTAACCCTAACGCTAACCCTAACCTGCTGTCATACCCTAACCCTCACCCTTAACCTAACCCTTACCTTAACCCGTACCCTAATCCTAAACCGTACACTAACACTAACCTATACCATAACACATACCCTAACTCGTCGTACACTAACCTGTACCCTAAACCGTACCCTAATCCTAACCCATATGCTAACACTAACCCTTACCCTAACCCAAACCCATTGTTGTACCCCAAGCTGTACCCTAAACTGTACCCATTCCCTAACCCTAACGTGAACCCTAAACCTTACGCTAACCCGTATCCTCACCCTAAACTGTACACTAACACTAACCCATACCCTAACATGTACACTAACCCTAACCCATTGTCGTACCCTAACTTGTACCCTAAACCGTACCCATTCCCTAAAACTAACCCTAACTCTAACCCTTACACTAAGCCTTACCTTAACTTTACCCTAATCCTAAGACGTACCCTAACCCTAACACATTGTCACACCCTTACCTGTATCCAAACTATACCCATTCCCTAGTCCTAACCCTAATCCTAACCCTTACCCTAACCCTAACACGTACCCTAAACCTAACCAGTTGTACGCTAAACTGTACCGTAATCCTAACCCATACACTAACGCTAATCTGTACCCTAACATGTACCCTAAGCCTAACCCATTGTCACACCCTAACTGTACCTGTACCCTAACCCTAACACTAACTCTAACCCATACTCTAATCCTAGCTCATAAACCAAAACTAACCCATACCCTAAGATGTACCCTAACCCATTGTCATAACCTAACCTTTACCCTAAACCATACCCATTTCCTAAACTTAACCATTACCCTATCCCTTACTCTAACCGTACCCTAACCTAACCTGTACACTAACACTAATCCGTACCCTAACATGTACCCTAAGCGTAACCCTTTGTCGTACCCTAACCCGTACCCTAAACCGTACCCATTCCCTAACCCGTACCCTAATCCTAACCGTACACTAACACTAACCCTTACCTTAACACATACCCTAACCCTACTCCCTTGTTATACCGTAAACTGCACTCTAAACCGTTTCCATTCCCTAAACCGAACCTTAATCCTAAATCTAATCCTTACTCTAACACTTACCCTAAGCTAAACCGTACCTTAACACGTACCCTAATTCAAACCCGTTTTCGTACTCTAACCTGTACACTAAACCATACCCTTTCCCTATCTATAACCGTAACCCTTACCCTAACCCCTACCCTAATCCTAAACCGTACACTAACACTAACCCATACCCTAACCCTAACACGTTGTCATACCCTAACCTGTACCCTTAACTGTACACGTTCCCTAACCCTAACCCGTACCCAAATCCTAACCCAAACACTAAAACTAACCCATACCCTAACACGTACCCTAACCCTAATCTGTTGTCATACCCTAACCTGCACCCTAAACCGTACCCATTCCCTAACCCGTACACTAACACTAAGCCTTACCTTAGCACGTACCCTAACCCTAAACCGTTTTTGTACCCTAACCTGTACCCGAAACCGTACCGTTGCCTACCCATAAACCTAACCCTTACCCCAACCCGTACCCTAACACTAATCTGTGCCCTAACCCGTTGTCATAACCTTACCTGTACTGTAAACCATACCTGTTCCCTAACCGTAACTCTAACAATAATCCTTACCCTAACCTTACTCCTATCCTCATGTGTACACTAATACTAATCCGTACCCTAACCCAAACCCGTTGTCATACCCTAACCTGTACCCTACACCATTTGCGTACCCTAGCCCTAACCCTTTCCTTAACCATACCCTAATCCTAACCCATAC
>NW_020840826.1:0-2579 GCF_003676395.1 Aethalodelphis obliquidens | reverse complement strand
AACTTGTCATTAAAAGGTCCTTTTAAAAAGCACAAGTGCCCCAAAGTTTAATGGCATTAGATTTTGGCAATGGTTTCTTGAATATGACACCAAAGGCACAGGCAACAAAAGGAAAATAGAGAAATTGGACTTCATGAAAATTTTTAAAACTCTATGCATCCAGACCCTATCAACAGAGGAAAAGGGCAATCACAGAATGAGAGGAGATGTTTGGAAATCATATATCTGATAAGGGATGAATATCTAGAGTGTACAGAGAACTCCTAAAACTCAACCACAAAGCAAACAACCTGGCTAAAGAATGGGCAAAGGACTTGATTAGACATTTCTGCTAAGAAGATGCATAAATGGCCCATAAACACCTCAAAAGATGCTCAGCATCAGCGATCATTAGGAAAATGCAAGTCAAGACTACAGTGAGATACCACCTTACACACATTAGGGTGGCTACTGTGAAAACAAAAAATAACAAGGGTTAATGAGGATGTAGGAAATTGGAGCCCTGTGCACTACTGGTGAGAATGTAAAATGGTGCAGCCATTGTGCAAAATATCATGGTGGTTCCTCAAAATTAAAAGTAGGGTTACCATATGGTCCAGTTCCACTTCCGGGTGTATACCCAACATAACTGAAAGCAGGTTTTGCAAGATACTTTTTATACCTATGTTCATAGCAGCATTGTTCACAGTAACTAAACTGTGGAAGCAACCCAACTGCCCACTGACAGATGAATAGATAAGCAAAACGGGGTGTATACACAACAGAATATTATTCAGCCTTAAAGAGGAAGTTCTGACACAGGCTACAACATGGATGAATCTTGAGGACATGATGCTAACCTGCCAGTCACAGAAAGACAAATGCTCTCGATTCCACTTGTATGAGGCACCTAGAGTGGTCAAGTTCATACGGACAGAAAGTCGAATGATGGGCGCCAGGGGCTGGGGGTAGCGGTTGCTGGAGGGCAGAGAGTTCCAGTTTTTCCAGAAGAAAAGAGTTCTGGAGATTGGCTGCCGCACAACGTGAATCTCCTGAACGTTTCTAAACTCTACACTCATAAGTGATACGATGATACAATTTTATGTGCATTTCACTACAATTAAAAACCAAACATGGACTTCCCTGGTGGCGCAGTGGTTAAGAATCCGCCAGCCAATGCAGGAGACACGGGGTCGAGCCCTGGTCCTGGAAGATCCCACATGCCGTGGAACAACTAAGCCCGTACGCCACAACTACGGAGCCTGCACTCTAGAGCCTGCGAGCCACAGCTGCTGAAGCCCGTGTGCCACAACTACTGAAGTGCATGCACCTAGAGCCCATGCTCCACAACAAGAGAAGGCACTACAGTGAGAAGCCCACACACCGCAACGAGGAGTGGCCCCCGCTCGCCGCAACTAGAGAAAGCCCGCGCACAGCAACGAAGACCCAACGCAGCCAAAAATAAATTAATTAATTTAAAAATGAATTTTAAAAACTATTAAAAAAATAAAACACCAAACACAAGTGGCCCTCGGAGACACAGTAAATATTTTTGTCGTTCACAGTTTAGAGCTGCCTCATTGTCAGGATGCTAGTCTTCAGTCAACTAGCTGAGAACTGGTACGGAGGGGATGGGAACTTCCATGAAAGAGCTTCTGAAGCTAAGTAGCCTGGTCCATTTCCTAATTTCTTCAACGAATATGTGAGTGCTTGCTGGAGCCAGTCACTGTACTTGGTCCTCGAGATAGACAGCTGTGAAAACATTATACAGAGAGACTTGCAATCTGGGAGTGAGAGGTGGGGTAGGGAAGGACCCGCAAATGAAAGCATGGAAGTTTTTAGCATGTTACCAGATGATGCAGGTTACGGGAACAATAAAGCATCAAAGGGAAAGAGGGCTACCCTAATTTGAAGGGAACATGTGGACAGACTGGAGAGAGCAGCCCCTGTAGTTATGGAGAGAAAGAACATTCTAGGCAGAGAGAATAGTAAGTGCAGGAGGCTATGGGGAGGGAGCTGCTAGGAACAGCCAGGGACAGCGTGCCAGTGTGTCTGGAAGGGCTTGAGGTAAGGGGAGGGACGGGGTGTGTGTGTGTGTGTGTGTGTGTGTGTGTGTGTGTGAGAGAGAGAGAGAGAGACAGAGACAGAGACAGAGACAGAGACAGAGAGCCAGAGTGGGGGTATGGGGAGGGGGAGAGAGGGAGAAGACTGCTTTTATTCGAATCCAGATGGGAGCCTCTGAAGGGTTTTGAGCTCTGAGCAACACGATCTGACTTGGGACTCACCAGGATCACCGTGACCACTGTACCTAGAACGGATTGAATGGGAGGGGGCAAAGCAGAAAAACGCATTTGAAAGGGGTGCACAGAAGGGGAGAGCAGGGCTGGTGGGACCTGAGGGGAGAGGTTTTCTGTCTCTTGCAGGGTGCCGGCTAGGGTTTAGTCTGGGAGTGGCGCCCTGCTCCCCGTCTGCAGCACTCTGCCCTCCTCACCTCCTGTAAACGGAGGCTAAGTGCATCCTTGAGGCTCTCCCAGAGAGTTGATGGCCTGCCTGGGACAGTCCTGAGTCACAGCCCCTTGGCTGTCACCAGCTCCAGGGAT
>NW_020840825.1:0-2579 GCF_003676395.1 Aethalodelphis obliquidens | reverse complement strand
GCGGCGAGGACGCAGCGACGGATCGTTCCACACGGAGTACGACGTCGGGCACGGACATCCTCTCCTGGTTGCGCGTACAAGGGTAGGAGGTCTCCGCGGGCCAAGGGGCATCAGGGAGTGCTGGTCGACCGGCGCAGACCTCCCCGCAAAGTTCTGAGGGAGCTCAGTGTCGGCCCCACAGCACACGCCTCTCCACATTCAATCTCCTGTAAGACAGGACGCGCCCACCACTCCGCACCCCCGGGATGGTCGCCGCCTGCGTCGCCGGCCTCCCGGAACTCTGGCCTGCGCCTGGCGGGCGAGTCACATCCCTCGCGAAGGTCGCCAAAGCTCAGGAGGGAAGGGACAATATAAAAGCGGCCGCCAGGTGGCTCCCGACAAGGGGCTCGTACGTCAGCGTGATGGATTCTGATCGCTGGCCGGCGAGGGATCAGCTCCGACCGCCCAAACGCTCGAGATCGTCTCGGGCCGTCCGTCTAGGAGCTACCTGGCGGTTAGGCTCGGCCTGGCACGACGCGACCCCAGCAGCGGGCGGGGCTGGGAAGATTTGGGCAGGAGGCTGCCGCGAAGGAGATGCGCTCCTCACGCTAATGTGGAGAATTCTGCAGTCAGAAGCCTGACTCAGAAGACTTGGGTTCCCTTAGTGCCCAGCCTGTTACCTCCTTATCAGGAGACCTTAGCAATTCACTTGATTGCTCCAATTATCTCTGCCCACCCTACACCTGTGCAGCTCTTCTCTCCATGAGTCTAGAGCTGCTTTCCCAAAGAAGACATCCCCATGCCATTGCAGGTAGGAGCCAAGGAGAAAACTGAACATTTGCAGCTGGACCTATTACATAAATTTTATGTATCCAACACAGGAAGATACAAGACTGAGAGGATCTTATACCTTTAGCACCACATGAGCATAGTTTTCATGAAACAGTGATGCACACTCGGCAAGTCCAGGGGTGTCAGGAAGAAGAAACAAACACACACACGCACACACACAAGCGCACACACACATACACACACACACACACATCCCCGGGTCTAATAGGAACACTTACCAGGGCTGGCAATGGTGGGAGCAGAAAGCCCATTGTTCCCACCTCTGGGGTTCCCTGGGCTAGAATCCCAGCTCATTCAGGCAGATCCTGGTTGTTTTACTGATGTATCTGTGTGGGAGTGAGGTCTTGGAGCTCCCCAGACTATCATTTGCTGTCCAGTGATCTACACTTTGTTCTATGTACTATGCCCCTTCTCCTCCATACACAGTCACAATTAAGAAAACAAGAATCTGCAGACATTGCATTCAACTTTCTAATTTGAATGAAGGTTAACAACACAAAGGAACAGAGTTATGTGAATAACTTTGCTAAGGAACTTACATTTATCTTTATAAAACTATCAAAATGTTTATGAGTAGTCTGTAGAAAATTAAACATTTTAAAATTAGGAAAAAGAATTGATTCTTTATTGCTATCTCTCACCAAGCCTCCATTCACCCCAGCACCTATAACACAGGACTCACCTGATGAAACGCCTGCTCCCCACTGACATAGAGATTTCTGTTCTGAGTCATTCTCTATTCCCTGTGTTCACCGCATTCCTAAGTCCACTGCAGCCAGTAACATGATGAAGGAGGTCACTGAGCCCAAGGGATGACCTTTAAAAAAAGAGAAGGTAAAAACCTCTCCCGTCTTCTGTGAGGTCACAGCCTTAATGGAGGCTGGAGCAAGTGAAAGTAAATGTTGGGAAAGAGAGTGTTTCTACATTGGTCCCTGACCTGCCATATCCCTAAAAGGGTGGTGAACATAACTGGCGTTAATATTTCCTGGGTGCACTTAGAAGATCTGGACCCAAAGTAGAAACCTGACCATTTGGCAAAAGATGGATCAATTCAGGAATCAAAATAATTTTTTTTTCTCACCTGTTGTTTCATTATCAGGAACTCTGGCACTACCTGACCTCCTCTGCATCCTTATGCAGGGACAATCCGGAAATCAAGCAGATAAATCTGAGGAAAGAGAAAACAGCCATGAGAACCCAGCCTTTCAGAGTATTGTTAGATACACCAGGCATCAATCCCCAACCACTCACCTGGGAGTGACCCCTGCCACCTTACCCACAGACATGCACAGACAGAAGGAACGCTTTTCCTTCCCATGGTCAAGAACAAGGCTGCATTGGCTACTTGGCATGTAGGGAGAATATAATATCCCCATTTTGCAGAAAACAATGCAAGTTATGGGGTGTTATACTTTGATTCGACTTACTGTTCAGAGTTATTAGTTTATTAATATTCAGTTCCTAGAATTAACACTAATTCCCAGGTAACCCTTATCATGGACTCCTGGAGAGTCCTGTCTCCACAGCAAGGACACCTCTCGCAAAATTCTTATTTAATAATTCATGGTGAAAGACACCATCATTTGTTCTCCAACACCCATTACAGGCCTTTAGCACCCCTGTTGCACCCACCGCCACCCCAGATGCCCTTGCCCTTAGTCACTTGGTTCCTCCCCATGTGGGAATCAGTAACTTCAGAGACTCAACCCTAGCTCTGCCCTCCATGTCCTTGGCCATGTGGCCAGGAG
>NW_020840824.1:0-2581 GCF_003676395.1 Aethalodelphis obliquidens | reverse complement strand
TAACAGACACCAAGAACAGAACTAGAAAATTTAAACTACAAATAACAAGTTTCTAGAGCAGAAGTATCAATGGAGCCAGAATGAAGAGTTAATAAGACTCAAATAAGGACTTCTTGGTACCTGTAAAAAGAGTTCAGCTTGGAAATTGAAAGGGCTTATAGAAGAGTCCACAGATACAATAACCAGAAAATGCCAGAAACAGAAAAGTGATAATCTCACACATTTTTATAATCCCAAAGGAAAAAAAAAACAATGTGAAATTACTCAAGAGAATATATATGTACATTTAACAGGATGTAGTTTGGATTTTTTTTCAGGACTGCTTTTTATGGGGATATCATAGCAATATTTACAAGACTCTTGAAAAGGTGGGGGGAAAATATACCAGCCACTCACTCACTTCAAGCATGGCTGAGAGGGCCAGAGCCGCACCCGTCACTTCTCCCAGGCACTCTGAGAATGCCACTCCACTCTAAGAAATCAGACTGGAATAACCTCACCTCCAGTTCAGGCAATCCCTAGATCCTGACACAGCTAAACTGCCTTTGCTTTCACATTGCTTATACATTTGGCTTCATTTCTGAAAATTGCTATTATGGTTTCCAATGATCTATTGGCTATATTTGAACAGTCCCACCTGGAAATTCATCTTTACATTCTCGCAGGGCACATTGCTACCCAGCTACACTGTACCCGGTGTCCTGTAAAGCGTGAGTTTGGTGAATGAGGTAGAGAAAAGTGTTAGCTAGATCATTTCCAACTTTGAGTGTTCTCTCACGATTCTAGCTTTTCCCCTTCCTGAGGACTGGAATACAGATGTGGAGAAAATCCACCTTCAACTCTCTGCCTAAGAGATGGCAGATCCGCACCATGGGAGGACTTGTCAGTGCCATGAGAGAGACAAGTAAACTGCTTTCTTTATTGTGCCATTGTATTTGGGGAGCTCTCGTAGCAGTTAAACTTTTACTCTACCTAATAAGCCACTCCAAATTAACCTTTACCCATGCACATGACAGTGCACCAAGGTGTGCTCCCACCTGACACATGTCTGCAAAACTGCCAAACAAAACCACAGAGACACAAAGCCATTAGAGAAGTTATCTGGGAGAACCTAATGGCGTGTTTACCTGCCAGAGTTCTGCCCAGGCCAGCCAGCTGGTCTTTGGTCAAGTGAAGCTGGGCTGCCACACAGAGAGCTTGCTGCCAACTGCCACAAGCCAGAAAGGCGCTGAGAGCTTTCTCGTGGGCACCAGCACGGGCAAACACGAGCCCTGCTGGCTCACAGAGGTGCTCCTGCAGCAGGTGTTCCCCGTAAGCAATGCTGATGTCCTGGGACAGGAGGAGACAAAGGGTTGGTGAGGACAGGTGATAACTGTTTTTTTAAATCTCCAAGGTAGGCTGCCTCGGTCATTATACTTGAAACTCCCTGGAATGACTTAGAAAAACCCTGTGGATGACCAGTGAATTCAATCTTTCTTCCACTCAAAACCTTACTGAGGATGTGCCATGTATTCATCCAACAAATAATTACTGAGTGCTGTTCAGGGCAGCGGGAGCAACACAGCAAAGCAAAAAATAAAGCCAAACAAAGCAAAACCAAACCAACAGAAAAAATAAACAGTAACAAAAACCACTCCCAAGTTCCTGCTCTTGTGGTGAAAGAGTACGGACTTATAAACACACTGTGGTCGACAGCTAACGGCAGATAGTGGTAAAGGGATAGAGCGATGGAAGTGCTGTTTCAGAGGGCTGTGAGGATTAGAAGCCATGTGAAGAGTTACGGGACAGTATTCCACGCCAATAGCACAGAAAGCACCATGGCCATCGGGCAGGAATGGGTATGGAACGCACAGTAAAGAATAACAAAAAGGCTGGTATGACTGAAGCACAGAGGGCACAGGGGACGAACAGATAAGGCAAATGAGAGCAAAAAGGCAGGCTTTGGCCAAATTCTGTATTCCCCAGGCTCAGTATGAGGCAGGGAATCAGAGGGACATAATACGGGGTCCCTGCCCTTAAGGAAACCCACAGCCTGGTGGGGCAAAAAATCAGTAGATAGCAGATTGATAAATGCCCTCCCCAAGTTTAGAACAAGGTGCTCTGGGAGCTTCAGTGTTTGGCACCTCAGCCAGGAATGGCTTTCTGGCAGAGGAGACCCGAGAGTTTAGAAGGACAGGAGGGCTAAAGGAAGTGGAGGAAGAGGGCTGCCAGAGGCAGCTGATGCTAAAGAAGCAGGCAGGGGCCAGATGACAGAAAGACGTGTACAATTTGTGGACAAACTGAAAATGGTGGTGATGATGGCACGGGCTCCATATCCCAGGTTGGCCACCTCACGTCCCAGGTCCTGAGGCAAGGTGGTTCCTCATTTGAAAATTGTGCACAACACCTACCAGGTTGTTGTAAGAATTATAATACATGTAGCTGATAAGCAAAGTACTGCATATGAGAAAAGCTAAACAGATGTTTGTTCAAACAAGCGAACCAAACTTTATGCAGAAATACATGGGAAAGATCAGCACTATTCAGGATGATCGTGAGTTTGGGCTGGAGGAGGGGCAGGATGGAAACTGCCATGGTATTC
>NW_020840823.1:0-2581 GCF_003676395.1 Aethalodelphis obliquidens | reverse complement strand
TAACAGACACCAAGAACAGAACTAGAAAATTTAAACTACAAATAACAAGTTTCTAGAGCAGAAGTATCAATGGAGCCAGAATGAAGAGTTAATAAGACTCAAATAAGGACTTCTTGGTACCTGTAAAAAGAGTTCAGCTTGGAAATTGAAAGGGCTTATAGAAGAGTCCACAGATACAATAACCAGAAAATGCCAGAAACAGAAAAGTGATAATCTCACACATTTTTATAATCCCAAAGGAAAAAAAAAACAATGTGAAATTACTCAAGAGAATATATATGTACATTTAACAGGATGTAGTTTGGATTTTTTTTCAGGACTGCTTTTTATGGGGATATCATAGCAATATTTACAAGACTCTTGAAAAGGTGGGGGGAAAATATACCAGCCACTCACTCACTTCAAGCATGGCTGAGAGGGCCAGAGCCGCACCCGTCACTTCTCCCAGGCACTCTGAGAATGCCACTCCACTCTAAGAAATCAGACTGGAATAACCTCACCTCCAGTTCAGGCAATCCCTAGATCCTGACACAGCTAAACTGCCTTTGCTTTCACATTGCTTATACATTTGGCTTCATTTCTGAAAATTGCTATTATGGTTTCCAATGATCTATTGGCTATATTTGAACAGTCCCACCTGGAAATTCATCTTTACATTCTCGCAGGGCACATTGCTACCCAGCTACACTGTACCCGGTGTCCTGTAAAGCGTGAGTTTGGTGAATGAGGTAGAGAAAAGTGTTAGCTAGATCATTTCCAACTTTGAGTGTTCTCTCACGATTCTAGCTTTTCCCCTTCCTGAGGACTGGAATACAGATGTGGAGAAAATCCACCTTCAACTCTCTGCCTAAGAGATGGCAGATCCGCACCATGGGAGGACTTGTCAGTGCCATGAGAGAGACAAGTAAACTGCTTTCTTTATTGTGCCATTGTATTTGGGGAGCTCTCGTAGCAGTTAAACTTTTACTCTACCTAATAAGCCACTCCAAATTAACCTTTACCCATGCACATGACAGTGCACCAAGGTGTGCTCCCACCTGACACATGTCTGCAAAACTGCCAAACAAAACCACAGAGACACAAAGCCATTAGAGAAGTTATCTGGGAGAACCTAATGGCGTGTTTACCTGCCAGAGTTCTGCCCAGGCCAGCCAGCTGGTCTTTGGTCAAGTGAAGCTGGGCTGCCACACAGAGAGCTTGCTGCCAACTGCCACAAGCCAGAAAGGCGCTGAGAGCTTTCTCGTGGGCACCAGCACGGGCAAACACGAGCCCTGCTGGCTCACAGAGGTGCTCCTGCAGCAGGTGTTCCCCGTAAGCAATGCTGATGTCCTGGGACAGGAGGAGACAAAGGGTTGGTGAGGACAGGTGATAACTGTTTTTTTAAATCTCCAAGGTAGGCTGCCTCGGTCATTATACTTGAAACTCCCTGGAATGACTTAGAAAAACCCTGTGGATGACCAGTGAATTCAATCTTTCTTCCACTCAAAACCTTACTGAGGATGTGCCATGTATTCATCCAACAAATAATTACTGAGTGCTGTTCAGGGCAGCGGGAGCAACACAGCAAAGCAAAAAATAAAGCCAAACAAAGCAAAACCAAACCAACAGAAAAAATAAACAGTAACAAAAACCACTCCCAAGTTCCTGCTCTTGTGGTGAAAGAGTACGGACTTATAAACACACTGTGGTCGACAGCTAACGGCAGATAGTGGTAAAGGGATAGAGCGATGGAAGTGCTGTTTCAGAGGGCTGTGAGGATTAGAAGCCATGTGAAGAGTTACGGGACAGTATTCCACGCCAATAGCACAGAAAGCACCATGGCCATCGGGCAGGAATGGGTATGGAACGCACAGTAAAGAATAACAAAAAGGCTGGTATGACTGAAGCACAGAGGGCACAGGGGACGAACAGATAAGGCAAATGAGAGCAAAAAGGCAGGCTTTGGCCAAATTCTGTATTCCCCAGGCTCAGTATGAGGCAGGGAATCAGAGGGACATAATACGGGGTCCCTGCCCTTAAGGAAACCCACAGCCTGGTGGGGCAAAAAATCAGTAGATAGCAGATTGATAAATGCCCTCCCCAAGTTTAGAACAAGGTGCTCTGGGAGCTTCAGTGTTTGGCACCTCAGCCAGGAATGGCTTTCTGGCAGAGGAGACCCGAGAGTTTAGAAGGACAGGAGGGCTAAAGGAAGTGGAGGAAGAGGGCTGCCAGAGGCAGCTGATGCTAAAGAAGCAGGCAGGGGCCAGATGACAGAAAGACGTGTACAATTTGTGGACAAACTGAAAATGGTGGTGATGATGGCACGGGCTCCATATCCCAGGTTGGCCACCTCACGTCCCAGGTCCTGAGGCAAGGTGGTTCCTCATTTGAAAATTGTGCACAACACCTACCAGGTTGTTGTAAGAATTATAATACATGTAGCTGATAAGCAAAGTACTGCATATGAGAAAAGCTAAACAGATGTTTGTTCAAACAAGCGAACCAAACTTTATGCAGAAATACATGGGAAAGATCAGCACTATTCAGGATGATCGTGAGTTTGGGCTGGAGGAGGGGCAGGATGGAAACTGCCATGGTATTC
>NW_020840822.1:0-2583 GCF_003676395.1 Aethalodelphis obliquidens | reverse complement strand
CACACACACACACACACACACACACACACACACACGGTAGCTATGTAGCTACGTGAGGTGATAGAGGTGTTAGCTAAAGCTCGGATGATAATTATTTCCCCACATATAAATGGATCAAATCAACATGACGTACACTTTAAACTTAGACAATGTTGCATGTCAATTATATCTCAACAAAGCTGGAAAAACATTATGTTAACTGGAAGAATACGAACATCGCAATAAAGATGAAAAACAATAAATTAAAAGAGAAGAGAAATCTGTCTGAGATGACAAAACAGGCTTTTGCTTATAGTTCAAAAAAACCCATAATCAGATCCTTTTCTGAACTCTTTTGTACCATGATAGAATGCTATACAAACATTGATTATTATATTTATCACTATTATTTTATAGGAGCTCTGTAAAAGGGGACTAGGTCCTAACTGTTTATGTTGCCTTACAAGGATACAGTACTGCAAGCTATCCCCAGGGGACAGAGCTATTGCCATGTTGTGCAGGAACTCTCATTAATGAGGTTCTTTTCAATATAATTTTCTCTAGGCCCTACTGTTTAGTGCAAGTAGATACTGTCTTTCCCAAGATAAGGAACGCTGTCCTTGAAAGTAATGAAGAGAGAATCCTGTAACTGTATCAGTATTCCAAACATCATAGCAACAACAACAACAAGAATAAAAATCACACTTTTACCAGGAAAAAACTTCACAGGAAAAAATCAAACGACAAATACCTTTGCTCTTGGCCAAAATAATGTTAAAATAGTAGTGATCATCCTACATTGATTACAAACTCTGTTTGGAAGTTTGAGATGTTCTTGGTCTATTATTTATTACTTACTAAATACAGAAGCTTTGTTTTTTGGTAGACAGTGTCCCTCAAAATATGAAATCCATGGGGAAAAATTGATAAAAGTTTCCCCCTTTGGTCTGCTTCATTAGTTGGCTTCTTTATGTATCAGCTCAGAGGCGCACCTTTGCCATGAAGCTTTCCCTGGCCCACCTCACCTCTATGCTCACACAGACTCATCCTGTAGTCTGCATTCTTCAATGTGTTTATAATACTCCAAACACATGATCGTTACTCCATTTTCCACATATTATTTTAGTTGTATGCATGTGAGTGTGTGTGTCTAATTCCCCTCATCAACTGACCTCTTCAAGGACAGGGATCTTATCTTATTTAATTTTTATTCCAGGACTTTGGAAAAAGATTGTTACATAGTAGGAACTTCAGAATGTTTGATATATGAATGAATAACAGTTAAGTATATTATCCTTCTTTTTGTGCCTCTCTCAAACTCCAGTTTCTCAAATGTAACTTTCCAATAATGTAAGAAAAGTTTCTGCTTAGCTCGATAATTAACTACCAGAAAAGAACCAACAGGGCAGGAACTCTTGCTATGGGTGTCACCTATACCACTAGTCACAGGATATGCAGCTGGGACAAGTGAGTACCTATATTAGCTTCCTGGGGTTGGGGTAACTGTCACAAATTTAGTGGATTTGAACAACAGAAATGTATTTTCTCACAGTTCTGGAGGTCAGAAATCCCAAATCAGGAGATTGGGTCAAAATCAAGGTGTTGACGGGGCCCCAAACCCTTCAGAGAGTCTTGGGGAGAATCTGTTCCTTGCCTCTTCCCAATTCTGCTGGATGCTGGCGTACCCTGATTTATGGCTGCATCCCTCCGCTCTCTGCCTCAGTGATCACGTGGCCTCGCCTCTTCCATTGTGTGTATGTCAAATTACCCTCTGCCTCTCTCTTATAAGGACTCCTGTGATCGTATTTAGGGATCAACAGATAGTCTAAGAGAATCACCCTACGTCAAGGGCCTTAACTTAATTATACCTGCAAAACTCTTTTTGCCTTATAAAAGAAGTAATATTTACAGGTTCATGGGATTAAGATGTGATATATCTGGGTGGTCATTATTCAGACTACTCTAGTACCTAAAGTTACTTAATTGATGTTAATTTTCTTTCCCTGATTTCCCAGCCTGAGAGAAGGATTTTTGAGGAAATTCACCTTAAGACATAAAAGTTGGAACTTTTACTAAGTTTTTCTGTCAAGAAGTCAAAAATTATAGACCAGGAATCATGCCAGAGAGAACTCAGCAAGCTCTCTTAACCTTTGTGACTTAGACTGAGTTTAGTATTTTGGTTATTCCATATCTGATTATCAGGAGCTATTAGTATTAAACTCAAAAATGGAAAAGAGCCTGTGTGTTTTTCTTACAAACAGAAAAGAAGAAAGTAGGAAAACTCTGTCCCAGTATGCAGCATAACTGGTAAAGTGGGCAAAAGAATCCTAAAGTTGTGAATAGCTGACGGCCATATTAAAGAGAAAAGGAAGCTACACTTTATCCCCGGGACCCTTGGCAAGGAAGAAGGGCCCCCAGGGAACCAGCAAGAAATGGCCCAAAGGCTTAACATTCACAAGCCTGGGGACAAGTTCCAGACAGTGACTCATTGTCATTTCTACACAAAAACAAGTGTAGACCATCTTCTGATTCAGGCCTTTAGGAATGTCTACCATGTACTCACACAGCTGGGTCAATTCCCTGAGAAATACTGAAGAAGCTGAA
>NW_020840821.1:0-2583 GCF_003676395.1 Aethalodelphis obliquidens | reverse complement strand
CACACACACACACACACACACACACACACACACACGGTAGCTATGTAGCTACGTGAGGTGATAGAGGTGTTAGCTAAAGCTCGGATGATAATTATTTCCCCACATATAAATGGATCAAATCAACATGACGTACACTTTAAACTTAGACAATGTTGCATGTCAATTATATCTCAACAAAGCTGGAAAAACATTATGTTAACTGGAAGAATACGAACATCGCAATAAAGATGAAAAACAATAAATTAAAAGAGAAGAGAAATCTGTCTGAGATGACAAAACAGGCTTTTGCTTATAGTTCAAAAAAACCCATAATCAGATCCTTTTCTGAACTCTTTTGTACCATGATAGAATGCTATACAAACATTGATTATTATATTTATCACTATTATTTTATAGGAGCTCTGTAAAAGGGGACTAGGTCCTAACTGTTTATGTTGCCTTACAAGGATACAGTACTGCAAGCTATCCCCAGGGGACAGAGCTATTGCCATGTTGTGCAGGAACTCTCATTAATGAGGTTCTTTTCAATATAATTTTCTCTAGGCCCTACTGTTTAGTGCAAGTAGATACTGTCTTTCCCAAGATAAGGAACGCTGTCCTTGAAAGTAATGAAGAGAGAATCCTGTAACTGTATCAGTATTCCAAACATCATAGCAACAACAACAACAAGAATAAAAATCACACTTTTACCAGGAAAAAACTTCACAGGAAAAAATCAAACGACAAATACCTTTGCTCTTGGCCAAAATAATGTTAAAATAGTAGTGATCATCCTACATTGATTACAAACTCTGTTTGGAAGTTTGAGATGTTCTTGGTCTATTATTTATTACTTACTAAATACAGAAGCTTTGTTTTTTGGTAGACAGTGTCCCTCAAAATATGAAATCCATGGGGAAAAATTGATAAAAGTTTCCCCCTTTGGTCTGCTTCATTAGTTGGCTTCTTTATGTATCAGCTCAGAGGCGCACCTTTGCCATGAAGCTTTCCCTGGCCCACCTCACCTCTATGCTCACACAGACTCATCCTGTAGTCTGCATTCTTCAATGTGTTTATAATACTCCAAACACATGATCGTTACTCCATTTTCCACATATTATTTTAGTTGTATGCATGTGAGTGTGTGTGTCTAATTCCCCTCATCAACTGACCTCTTCAAGGACAGGGATCTTATCTTATTTAATTTTTATTCCAGGACTTTGGAAAAAGATTGTTACATAGTAGGAACTTCAGAATGTTTGATATATGAATGAATAACAGTTAAGTATATTATCCTTCTTTTTGTGCCTCTCTCAAACTCCAGTTTCTCAAATGTAACTTTCCAATAATGTAAGAAAAGTTTCTGCTTAGCTCGATAATTAACTACCAGAAAAGAACCAACAGGGCAGGAACTCTTGCTATGGGTGTCACCTATACCACTAGTCACAGGATATGCAGCTGGGACAAGTGAGTACCTATATTAGCTTCCTGGGGTTGGGGTAACTGTCACAAATTTAGTGGATTTGAACAACAGAAATGTATTTTCTCACAGTTCTGGAGGTCAGAAATCCCAAATCAGGAGATTGGGTCAAAATCAAGGTGTTGACGGGGCCCCAAACCCTTCAGAGAGTCTTGGGGAGAATCTGTTCCTTGCCTCTTCCCAATTCTGCTGGATGCTGGCGTACCCTGATTTATGGCTGCATCCCTCCGCTCTCTGCCTCAGTGATCACGTGGCCTCGCCTCTTCCATTGTGTGTATGTCAAATTACCCTCTGCCTCTCTCTTATAAGGACTCCTGTGATCGTATTTAGGGATCAACAGATAGTCTAAGAGAATCACCCTACGTCAAGGGCCTTAACTTAATTATACCTGCAAAACTCTTTTTGCCTTATAAAAGAAGTAATATTTACAGGTTCATGGGATTAAGATGTGATATATCTGGGTGGTCATTATTCAGACTACTCTAGTACCTAAAGTTACTTAATTGATGTTAATTTTCTTTCCCTGATTTCCCAGCCTGAGAGAAGGATTTTTGAGGAAATTCACCTTAAGACATAAAAGTTGGAACTTTTACTAAGTTTTTCTGTCAAGAAGTCAAAAATTATAGACCAGGAATCATGCCAGAGAGAACTCAGCAAGCTCTCTTAACCTTTGTGACTTAGACTGAGTTTAGTATTTTGGTTATTCCATATCTGATTATCAGGAGCTATTAGTATTAAACTCAAAAATGGAAAAGAGCCTGTGTGTTTTTCTTACAAACAGAAAAGAAGAAAGTAGGAAAACTCTGTCCCAGTATGCAGCATAACTGGTAAAGTGGGCAAAAGAATCCTAAAGTTGTGAATAGCTGACGGCCATATTAAAGAGAAAAGGAAGCTACACTTTATCCCCGGGACCCTTGGCAAGGAAGAAGGGCCCCCAGGGAACCAGCAAGAAATGGCCCAAAGGCTTAACATTCACAAGCCTGGGGACAAGTTCCAGACAGTGACTCATTGTCATTTCTACACAAAAACAAGTGTAGACCATCTTCTGATTCAGGCCTTTAGGAATGTCTACCATGTACTCACACAGCTGGGTCAATTCCCTGAGAAATACTGAAGAAGCTGAA
>NW_020840820.1:1178-2584 GCF_003676395.1 Aethalodelphis obliquidens | reverse complement strand
ATTGCCAACAGCCACTGGGGAGAAGTGTATGGTGTTTCCTGAAACATATAAAAAACAGAGCAACAGAGCCTAGGGCACTTCCACTCATGGTCCTATAGCTTAGGGAAATGAAAATCAAAAAGATACAGCCACCCCAAAGTTTGGGAGGGCTCTGTTTACAAGAACCTCGTTTACGGTACAACTTCAATATCGCAGAAAGTGAAAAATGGATGAAGTAGTTGTGATACTTACGTACAATGCAATATCCCTCAGCAATGAAATCTATGTCATCAGGCCCGTAGCAGCATAATGAGTGGATTCAGGTATGATGATTCTAACTGAAATAAGTCACACAGAAAAAGAAACATCATAAGTTATCACTAATACACGGAATATAAACTTGGCTACACAGGAACTGAATTACAAAACAGAACAGGGTCTCAAATTTAGAAAACCAACTTATGCTTGCTTAAGGGGAAAGGTGAGTTGGGGTGCTGCATAAAACCAGAGATTGAAATGAGCACAGATAAAGTTCCTTAAGCCTAATATGTAACAGACAAGAGCTACTCCTTGCTCAGCGAAATGGACTCAACACCCCATATTAAACGCCTAAGAATGTACCTGACTAGTAAGTATCTGAAAACCTATGGATTGCTATGTCTCTGAAAGAGAAGCAAGCGTGTGTACAAGGGCATAAACGCAGCAGTGATAGGATTGGAGAGGTTCGGTGAGCAAATGAAGACCCTTTGAAGTCATATTGCATGGTACCCATTCCACGGCTCTCAACTCTCCAGGTTTAAGGGATTCTTCCTTCAGGTAAAACATGCATGTGGAACCCAGAGTATGATCAACCATGTGATCGGGAGACATGTTCAAATATGTCTCAGTTTTCGTCCCCTGGTACTCGGGTGCAACATTCCAGACGCTTTACTAACACTCTCCCCACTTGGACAGTCAGTGCCTTTAACCTCCTGTTTGGCCCAGTTTGCAATTTCTGCGGAAGATGAACAGGAATAGGGAGAACCAATGAGAGACTAGGTGGAGGGGTCTGGAAGGGCAAATTGAACTCTCATTTCCCACCAGGAAGAGGAATTAACCAAAGGCTCAGCGTGCTGTGCCGGAACCAGATTAGGGCCTGAAGCAATCCTACAGTGTTGTGGCCAGCTCACAAGAAAGCGAGTTGAAGAAAGGAGCTCAGGGGCACTGTAATTCACAAACCTGCAGACTTATAAATGACAGCTATCGTCCAAAAATATACTGAAGTAAGGCTTCCAAGAGGACTTGAATGTGGGGCAGAATTGCAGGAAAACGATTTCAGGAGGTAGACTGGAATTGCATTTAAAGCAGAGGAAAAGAGGCAGAACGTCCACAATGATGCACTTGGCCAAGAAGGGCGTATGAGTTTTTTCCTGAATATATTCAGGAAA
>NW_020840820.1:0-1078 GCF_003676395.1 Aethalodelphis obliquidens | reverse complement strand
GGGCGGGATGTAAATTGCCAACAGCCACTGGGGAGAAGTGTATGGTGTTTCCTGAAACATCTAAAAAACAAAGCAACAGAGCCTAGGGCAATTCCACTTATGCTCCTATAGCTTATGGAAATGAAAAACGAAAAGACACAGCCACCCCAAAATTTGGGATGGCTGTGTTTACAAGAACCTCTTTACAGTACAAGTTCAATATCGCAGAAAGTGAAAAATGGATAAAGTAGTTGTAGTACTTACGTACAATGCAATATCCCTCAGCAAAGAAATCTATGTCATCAGGCCCATAGCAGCATAATGAGTGGATTCAGGTATGATGATTCTAACTGAAATAAGTCACACAGAAAAAGAAACATCATAAGATATCACTAATACACAGAATGTAAACTTGGCTACACAGGAACTGAATTACAAAACAGAACAGGGTCCTAAATTTAGAAAACCAACTTATGCTTGCTTAAGGGGAAAGGTGAGTTGGGGTGCTGCATAAAACCAGAGATTGAAATGAGCACAGATAAAGTTCCTTAAGCCTAATATGTAACAGACAAGAGCTACTCCTTGCTCAACGAAATGGACTCAACACCGCATATTAAACGCCTAAGTATGTACCTGACTAGTAAGTATCTTAAAATCTATGGATTGCTATGTCTCCGAAAGAGAATCAAGCGTGTGTACAAGGGCATAAACGCAGCAGTGATAGGATTGGAGAGGTTCGGTGAGCAATGAAGACCCTTTGAAGTCCTATTGCATGGTACCCATTCCACGGGTCTCAACTCTCCAGGTTTAAGGCATTCTTCCTTCAGCTAAAACGTGCATGTGGAACCTAGAGTATGATCAACCATGTGATCCGGAGACGTGTTCAAAGATGTCTCAGTTTTCCTCCCATGGTACTCGGGTGCAACCTTCCAGACGTTTTACTAACACTCTCCCCACTTGGAGAGTCAGCGCCTTTAACCTCCTGTTTGGCCCAGTTTGCAATTTCTGCGGAAGATGAACAGGAATAGCGAGAACCAATGAGAGACTAGCTGGAGGTTTCTGGACGGGCATATTTAACTCTCATTTCCCACCAGGAAGA
>NW_020840819.1:2066-2584 GCF_003676395.1 Aethalodelphis obliquidens | reverse complement strand
AACCTTTATTAACAAGACTACTGAGGGAATGGCGTATTCCGACTACTTAGGCAGAGATGAAAGCTCCTTTGTTTAAACCCTTTTGGAAAATCTCTATAAGATGTAGTGGCCGCTGTTTCGCCTTGGGAAGGACTGTGCAGTGAATATGGTTTGTGTCTTGAAGTTGAAAAGCTGCTGACCCTCCTGTCTTACAGTGGTCTCTGTGCTTTATTCTAAATATGATTATTTTGGAGAGGAGAAGGTGGGAGGAGATTGGGCGAAACATATTCTTAGATGAGGCACTACCTTGAGATGCTCATTTTAAAATAACATAATGATATGGGCTTATGTTCCTTCAGAATTGACACTGTCCCTTAAAAAAATAGAGTGATGGGAAAAGGGAAATTTTTTTTTTTACATCTTTATTGGAGTATAATTGCTTTACAATGGTGTGTTAGTTTCTGCTTTATAACAAACTGAATCAGCTATACATATATATATATATCCCCATATCTCCTCCCTCTTGCATCTCCCCCCCC
>NW_020840819.1:0-1966 GCF_003676395.1 Aethalodelphis obliquidens | reverse complement strand
TCCCTCCCACCCTCCCTATCCCACCCCTCTAGGTGGTCACAAAGCACTGAGCTGATCTCCCTGTGCTATGCGGCTGCTTCCCACTAGCTATCTACCTTACGTCTGGTAGTGTACATATGTCCATGCCTCTCTCTCGCTTTGTCACAGCTTACCCTTCCCCCTCCCCATATCCTCAAGTCCATTCTCTAGTAGGTCTGTGTCTTTATTCCTGTCTTACCCCTAGGTTCTTCATGACATTTATTTTTCTTAAATTCCATATATATGTGTTAGCATATGGTATTTGTTTTTCTCTTTCTGACTTACTTCACTCTGTATGACAGACTCTAGGTCTATCCACCTCATTACAAATAGCTCAATTTCGTTTCTGAAAAAGGGAAAATTAATGAAAGATTCTGTTCCAAGACTTTAAGTCTTCCTGTAAATATCAGCTTAATTTCTCCCATAAGAAGACTGTAAAATGATGTTTACTTATCAGAACTGGGCTTGCTCTGTGTGGTTGAGTATATGTAACATTTTCCCCCTGGTCTGCAGAGTACAAAAGAAGACAAAGCGGGTAGTCACAGATGAGGGAAGGGTGGAGAAGGGACTGTTTTATATCCTTTAAAGGGAGTCTTGAGTGCCCTGCGATAGAAGGGGACAAGATGTGATTTTAGCAGGCACTGAGAAGGTCCTTCTGCCAAAAATAGACCCACCTGCTTGTGGATGTGTGGCATTCCTTTGACTGGGGACAGTGCCAGAGAGGCCAGCTGTTCCCTCAGATACTCCTCCCACAGTCTGGCTGAGACCTGAAATTCCAGCCTTGAACTTAAGGCTAAATTTTCCTCCACAATCTACCCTAAAGCATGTGCTTCTCACTTCCTCCCCTTCCTTCTCACTCTAAAACAAAGGTGTTACCAGCTATTTACACCGAAGTATGAATTATATAGATTTGTGCAAAGAACAGAAATTATGGAAGCGGGAGAATCCTTGGTTCCCTCCTCCCCACTTAACTCTGTGACTTTTGGTCAAGTCCTTAACTACTTATGCAGTAGTTTCTTTTTCTATAAAATAAGACGAAGCCAAACCAACTGGACTCTTGGGAGGGCAAAATAAGACAAATGTAGAGAACCGATTAGCAAAAGGCTAGAAACAACCCAAATGTCTATCGAAGGGAGGCTAGGTAAATAAACTTTGGAGCATCCACACAATGCCATATTATGTAGCTGTGAAAAGGAATCAGGAAGACCTCTGCGTCGTAATGTAGAGTGACGGCCGAGACATATTGTTAAGTAACAAAAACAAAATGCATCACATGCATGTTTGCACAATGCTATAGTTTACATAAGAAAGGAGGAGACATAGGAAATACATACTTATTTATAATTTCAGTAGCTGGATAAACCAAAAATTAATTAAAAAATGGGATGGAGGGAACAAGGAATTAGAGGATATGGAGGGGACATAGACTTCTCTATGAAATTTTTTTTGTTTTTTTTGACTTTGGAATCATGTAAATATTTTACATAGTTAAAAACAAAGTTAAATCAAAGAGAAAAGCAACCAAAACACAACAAGCCCTAAAACTTTAAAATAAACTGGAAAAAAGTGAACTTAACTTTATATCAATTCTGTGGCATAACCATCTCAAGAATTATTTCAACTGATTTTAAAAGACATATTTCGATTTCACATTCCTAGGGAGATATATCCTAAGGACAAAAAAAAGTATAAAGATCTCTTACATAAATGAACTTTTCTACGAAACAGATACAGACTCACAGACATAGAGAACAGACTTGTGGTTGCCAAGGGGGAGGTGAGGTGAGGGAGGGATGGATTGGGAGTTTGGGGTTAGTAGATGAAAACTATTATATAGAGAATGGATAAACAACAAGGCCCTACTGTACAGCACAGGGAACTATATTCAATATCTTGTGATAAACCATAATGGAAAAGAATATGGAAGAATGTATATGTATATATAACT
>NW_020840818.1:0-2585 GCF_003676395.1 Aethalodelphis obliquidens | reverse complement strand
TTCAGCTTCTTCAGTATTTCTCAGGGAATTGACCCAGCTGTGTGAGTACATGGTAGACATTCCTAAAGGCCTGAATCAGAAGATGGTCTACACTTGTTTTTGTGTAGAAATGACAATGAGTCACTGTCTGGAACTTGTCCCCAGGCTTGTGAATGTTAAGCCTTTGGGCCATTTCTTGCTGGTTCCCTGGGGGCCCTTCTTCCTTGCCAAGGGTCCCGGGGATAAAGTGTAGCTTCCTTTTCTCTTTAATATGGCCGTCAGCTATTCACAACTTTAGGATTCTTTTGCCCACTTTACCAGTTATGCTGCATACTGGGACAGAGTTTTCCTACTTTCTTCTTTTCTGTTTGTAAGAAAAACACACAGGCTCTTTTCCATTTTTGAGTTTAATACTAATAGCTCCTGATAATCAGATATGGAATAACCAAAATACTAAACTCAGTCTAAGTCACAAAGGTTAAGAGAGCTTGCTGAGTTCTCTCTGGCATGATTCCTGGTCTATAATTTTTGACTTCTTGACAGAAAAACTTAGTAAAAGTTCCAACTTTTATGTCTTAAGGTGAATTTCCTCAAAAATCCTTCTCTCAGGCTGGGAAATCAGGGAAAGAAAATTAACATCAATTAAGTAACTTTAGGTACTAGAGTAGTCTGAATAATGACCACCCAGATATATCACATCTTAATCCCATGAACCTGTAAATATTACTTCTTTTATAAGGCAAAAAGAGTTTTGCAGGTATAATTAAGTTAAGGCCCTTGACGTAGGGTGATTCTCTTAGACTATCTGTTGATCCCTAAATACGATCACAGGAGTCCTTATAAGAGAGAGGCAGAGGGTAATTTGACATACACACAATGGAAGAGGCGAGGCCACGTGATCACTGAGGCAGAGAGCGGAGGGATGCAGCCATAAATCAGGGTACGCCAGCATCCAGCAGAATTGGGAAGAGGCAAGGAACAGATTCTCCCCAAGACTCTCTGAAGGGTTTGGGGCCCCGTCAACACCTTGATTTTGACCCAATCTCCTGATTTGGGATTTCTGACCTCCAGAACTGTGAGAAAATACATTTCTGTTGTTCAAATCCACTAAATTTGTGACAGTTACCCCAACCCCAGGAAGCTAATATAGGTACTCACTTGTCCCAGCTGCATATCCTGTGACTAGTGGTATAGGTGACACCCATAGCAAGAGTTCCTGCCCTGTTGGTTCTTTTCTGGTAGTTAATTATCGAGCTAAGCAGAAACTTTTCTTACATTATTGGAAAGTTACATTTGAGAAACTGGAGTTTGAGAGAGGCACAAAAAGAAGGATAATATACTTAACTGTTATTCATTCATATATCAAACATTCTGAAGTTCCTACTATGTAACAATCTTTTTCCAAAGTCCTGGAATAAAAATTAAATAAGATAAGATCCCTGTCCTTGAAGAGGTCAGTTGATGAGGGGAATTAGACACACACACTCACATGCATACAACTAAAATAATATGTGGAAAATGGAGTAACGATCATGTGTTTGGAGTATTATAAACACATTGAAGAATGCAGACTACAGGATGAGTCTGTGTGAGCATAGAGGTGAGGTGGGCCAGGGAAAGCTTCATGGCAAAGGTGCGCCTCTGAGCTGATACATAAAGAAGCCAACTAATGAAGCAGACCAAAGGGGGAAACTTTTATCAATTTTTCCCCATGGATTTCATATTTTGAGGGACACTGTCTACCAAAAAACAAAGCTTCTGTATTTAGTAAGTAATAAATAATAGACCAAGAACATCTCAAACTTCCAAACAGAGTTTGTAATCAATGTAGGATGATCACTACTATTTTAACATTATTTTGGCCAAGAGCAAAGGTATTTGTCGTTTGATTTTTTCCTGTGAAGTTTTTTCCTGGTAAAAGTGTGATTTTTATTCTTGTTGTTGTTGTTGCTATGATGTTTGGAATACTGATACAGTTACAGGATTCTCTCTTCATTACTTTCAAGGACAGCGTTCCTTATCTTGGGAAAGACAGTATCTACTTGCACTAAACAGTAGGGCCTAGAGAAAATTATATTGAAAAGAACCTCATTAATGAGAGTTCCTGCACAACATGGCAATAGCTCTGTCCCCTGGGGATAGCTTGCAGTACTGTATCCTTGTAAGGCAACATAAACAGTTAGGACCTAGTCCCCTTTTACAGAGCTCCTATAAAATAATAGTGATAAATATAATAATCAATGTTTGTATAGCATTCTATCATGGTACAAAAGAGTTCAGAAAAGGATCTGATTATGGGTTTTTTTGAACTATAAGCAAAAGCCTGTTTTGTCATCTCAGACAGATTTCTCTTCTCTTTTAATTTATTGTTTTTCATCTTTATTGCGATGTTCGTATTCTTCCAGTTAACATAATGTTTTTCCAGCTTTGTTGAGATATAATTGACATGCAACATTGTCTAAGTTTAAAGTGTACGTCATGTTGATTTGATCCATTTATATGTGGGGAAATAATTATCATCCGAGCTTTAGCTAACACCTCTATCACCTCACGTAGCTACATAGCTACCGTGTGTGTGTGTGTGTGTGTGTGTGTGTGTGTGTGTG
>NW_020840817.1:0-2585 GCF_003676395.1 Aethalodelphis obliquidens | reverse complement strand
CACCATAATTCTGATGAGGACCACCCTTGGTCAGCAGTCAGTACCTCCTCCGCTGACTAATCTAGTTGGACAGTTGCCTGAGCCTAAAAACTTTTCCAGGTGTCCATCTGATGGCCCTAGGCTGAACCTTCACTGCGAAGTCCCGGAACATCTGCAAGAATTAGAAAGATGTATAGGTCTCTGGACCCCTAGTGAGTGGAGGGGAAATCCCCCTACATTTGTGCTTGTGGGGAGCAGAACTGAAACATTTGAGACTTCCCCCAGCTCGGAAATTTTTAATCGCAGTTGATTCTGATCTTTCACACCTTTACTTTTATTATTATAATGTGAGATTTTAGTGAACAGAAAGTGGGAGGCTTTGCTCTCTATTCAGGCAGTGGACATGTAACAACGGCTCAGTAAATGCTTGGATGAGTGAGTGAATGATCACATGAATAAACAAATGGGCACCCGTGAGAATACTGCTACTGGGAAGCACTAAATGTCAACTTTCACATCATCATCTATGATTATTGTGTTGAATAATCCTCATCTTGTTTAAATAAGCATTTCATTAAGACTAATACATATTTATACATGCCAGTAAGCCATTGGTGTTTCTTTCCTCTGATGTCCTTATTCATGTCCCTTTCCTTGGGCCTCTTTGTCCTTAATTTCTCTATCTGTATAAAGTAATTACTCTTTAATTGTGTGAAGGTCATACTGTATTATGTAAAATTACCTTTTGTTTGTCAAATGGATCTGTCTAAAATGGTACCCAGATTCCCATTTGTCTTTTGAGAAATGTGTTCATCATCTTTCTGGCATATAGACATCCTTAATTCTTTTCTAGTAAGCTATATTTTTTTCTTCATGGCTTATAGTTGATATGGTTTTTTAAACATATTATTGTTTGGAGCAAGTATTAGAGATTTGAAGGCACTGAGGCTTATTGTTCTCTCTTGTAAAATCTTTAGCAAGCTCTTCTGGTATCAGTGATATCTTTTTTTTTTTTTAATATTTCTTTTTTTTTTAACATCTTTATTGGGGTATAATTGCTTTACAATGGTGTGTTAGTTTCTGCTTTATAACAAAGTGAATCAGTCATACTTAAACATATGTTCCCATATGTCTTCCCTCTTGCGTCTCCCTCCCTCCCACCCTCCCTATCCCACCCCTCCAGGCGGTCACAAAGCACCGAGCCAATATCCCTGTGCCATGCAGCTGCTTCCCACTAGCTATCTACCTTACTACGTTTGTTAGTGTGTATATGCCCATGACTCTCTCTCGCCCTGTCACAGCTCACCCTTCCCCCTCCCCATAACCTCAAGTCCGTTCTCTAGGAGGTCTGCGTCTTTATTCCTGCCTTACCCCTAGGTTCTTCATGACATTTTTTTTTCTTAAATTCCATATATATGTGTTAGCATACGGTATTTGTCTTTCTCTTTCTGACTTACTTCACTCTGTATGACAGACTCTAGGTCTATCCACCTCATTACAAATAGCTCAATTTCGTTTCTTTTTATGGCTGAGTAATATTCCATTGTATATATGTGCCACATCTTCTTTATCCATTCATCCGATGATGGGCACTTAGGTTGTTTCCATCTCCGGGCTATTGTAAATAGAGCTGCAATGAACATTTTGGTACATGACTCTTTTTGAATTTTGGTTTTCTCAGGGTATATGCCCAGTAGTGGGATTGCTGGGTCGTATGGTAGTTCTATTTATAGTTTTTTAAGGAACCTCCATACTGTTCTTCATAGTGGCTGAACCAATTCACATTCCCACCAGCAGTGCAAGAGTGTTCCCTTTTCTCCACACCCTCTCCGGCATTTATTGTTTCTAGATTTTTTGATGATGGCCATTCTGACTGGTGTGAGATGATATCTCATTGTAGTTTTGATTTGCATTTCTCTAATGATGAATGATGTTGAGCATTCTTTCATGTGTTTGTTGGCAGTCTGTATATCTTCTTTGGAGAAATGTCTATTTAGGTCTCCTGCCCATTTTTGGATTGGGTTGTTTGTTTTTTTGTTATTGAGCTGCATGAGCTGCTTGTAAATTTTGGAGATTAATCCTTTGTCGGTTGCTTCATTTGCAAATATTTTCTCCCATTCTGAGGGTTGTCTTTTGGTCTTGTTTATGGTTTCCTTTGCTGTGCAAAAGCTTTGAAGTTTCATTAGGTCCCATTTGTTTATTTTTGGTTTTATTTCCATTACTCTAGGAGGTGGGTCAGAAAGGATCTTGCTGTGATTTATGTCATAGAGTGTTCTGCCTATGTTTTCCTCTAAGAGTTTGATAGTTTCTGGCCTTACATTTAGGTCTTTAATCCATTTTGAGCTTATTTTTGTGTATGGTGTTAGGGAGTGATCTAATCTTATACTTTTACATGTACCTGTCCAGTTTTCCCAGCACCACTTATTGAAGAGGCTGTCCTTTCTCCACTGTACATTACTGCCACCTTTATCAAAGAGAAGGTGTCCATATGTGCGTGGGTTTATCTCTGGGCTTTCTATCCTGTTCCACTGGTCTATCTTTCTGTTTTTGTGCCAGTACCATACCGTCTTGATAACTGTAGCTTTGTAGTATAGTCTGAAGTCAGG
>NW_020840816.1:0-2585 GCF_003676395.1 Aethalodelphis obliquidens | reverse complement strand
GGGTCTGTTGGCATAGTATAATGTAAAAAAATTTTTATTCATGTTTTTCCCCAGAAACTAAAGAGTTTATGACCAAGACCAAAAACAAACTGCAAATGAAATACATGTTTTCAATAAATATAACTTGTACTTTGTAATATAACCATAGAAGTTATATCAATTCAGCAGCCTATGTGTCTAATAAAGTAACTGTTTATCATTATCACTGTCTTAAAACATCGTATGTATGCCAGTAAACATTGTCAACTCTTTCATCAATGCAAAATGTTATATAACTGTAGCTTTAAACAGAATTTATGCAAGGAAACTACGAAAATCCTCTGATCCGACTCCTGGTTGATTTGTCCTCGGTACAAGATGCAGTCCCAATATCCTGGTATTTTTTTTTTTTTTTTTGCGGTACGTGGGCCTCTCACTGTTGTGGCCTCTCCCATTGCGGAGCACAGGCTCCGGACGCGCAGGCTGAGCGGCCATGGCTCACGGGCCTAGCCGCTCCGCGGCATGTGGGATCTTCCTGGACCGGAGCACGAACCCGCATCCCCTGCATCGGCAGGCGGACTCTCAACCACTGCGCCACCAGGGAAGCCCCCAATATCCTGGTTTTATTCCCACATTTTCTTTTAGTTCCTCTCCCCCTCTTCCCATCCATAATCTCTCTCAAGATATTGCAAACATGGAAGAGTGAACACTAGTTATTAAATTTTCATCTACTAAGCAGGATAAGGTTATACAGAAGGGTATATTTTTAGGTGAGGTGATAAAGGGAAGATCTCTCTGAAGAGGTGAGGTTAAGAGACATGTAACTAAGGAGGAATACTATGGGAGTGTCCTAGAGTAGACTATTTTCAGCAGTCTGAAGAACAAATGCAAAGACTCTAATGACAGGGCATGCCTTGTCTGTTTACGGAGCTGCAAGATGGCTGGTGAGTCTGGAGAAAAGTAACCCAGTGGGAGAGTTAAAGGATGAGAAGCTAGATTATGTAAGGTGCAGTAGTCAATAGGAAGGACTTTTTATTCCCAGTGTGCTGGAAGTTTGGGAGGCAGGACTAAGGAGGAGAATAACATGATCTAATTGGCATTTGAAAAGATGCATTCTGGTTGTTGTGTGAAAAATTGACTGTAAAGAACTGAAGTGAGAGCATGGAGATCAATTAAACGGTTATTGCTCAAGCCTGCATGAGATGCTTTGGGTGGCTAGGTTGGTAGGATATGACATGTGGAGAAAGAATTAGATTTAAGATTTATTGTAAAATTTAATGAAACAAGATTTGCTAATAGGCTATGCTAAGACATGAGAAAAAGATGACAATAACTCCAAGTTTTGAGGTGTGAGCAGCTTGAAAAATGACAGTGCCATTTACTGAGTTAGGAAACACTGGGAAAGTACATACAGGTTAAGTTCATGATGTCTCTTCAACATCCAAGACAGTTAGATGTATGATTCTGGAGTGCAGGGAGGAGACTTCCACAATAGATGTTTGAGGGATAGCAACAAGGAGGAGGATATTGCAACAAGGGCCTTAAATGGAGAAAGGAGAGAAGAGAAAGGAGGTGAGGACTGAATTCTGGGAGATGCTGAACTTAACAGGTGGGGGGTGTCTTAAAGATGGGAAGGGCTTATCAGGGAAGGATGAGAATAAAATCTCAGTGAGATATGAGAAAAATCAAGAGCATTTTGTATCCCAGTGTTTCAGTATTCATTTCACCCTTATAGCCACTCTGGATGAGAGAATAGATAGATATTTTATTTTTACCTATTGGGTAAATACTTGAGATTCACAAAGGTTAGACATATCCATTATTATAAAGTTAGTAAGTAGTAAAAACATGCCTAGAACAACGTGTCTTCTGAGGTCTAGACCAAAAACCTCAACTGAAAAGAAAAATGTCTTAAAATAAAATTTAAAATCTTATGAGTAGTTTTTTTTAAACAGAGAAAATTATTTTATCAGCAGACCTCAGTAAAAGCTTAAATTTATAGCCTTTGAAGAAAGTACTTAAATTTTATCGATGACAGATGCCTTTCCCAGAAGGGAGAAGGAAGCCTATAGCTCATCTTTTTATTCCAGGGCCAATGTGTCTGAAACATTCCAGTATAAAAAGTGGCTGTCCTATAATATAAACTAGCATAATTAATAGAGTAGACAAAAGCAGGATTACTTCTTTCATAGAGGAAATTCCACAGGGGCCTAGTAGAATAGTAATGTTAAATATTTCTTAAAATATGTGTAGGTCAATAGATTTCCCAACATATATATCCATATTTGATAAAGATCAAAAGGAGAATTTAACTACCAAACAAAATCAACTAAAAAAAGAGTAAAATTAAGTAACATTTTTTTCTTGCCATCATTAGTCTCTTCTAAAATGTCAAAATATGAAAAATAGAGTTCTCTTTTATTATGGTTTTGAATTATATTTAAAATTTAATCAGATACTTAATTCTTTAATATGAAAAATGGGACAATTAGAAATATAATAATTCACTACCACTTATCTCATCTGCAAATCTGTTAGTGTTGTTTCATATTTTGTATTATTATGCCTATAATGTTTATATTTTTAAAATATAACTTTGATTTTTC
>NW_020840815.1:0-2585 GCF_003676395.1 Aethalodelphis obliquidens | reverse complement strand
CACCATAATTCTGATGAGGACCACCCTTGGTCAGCAGTCAGTACCTCCTCCGCTGACTAATCTAGTTGGACAGTTGCCTGAGCCTAAAAACTTTTCCAGGTGTCCATCTGATGGCCCTAGGCTGAACCTTCACTGCGAAGTCCCGGAACATCTGCAAGAATTAGAAAGATGTATAGGTCTCTGGACCCCTAGTGAGTGGAGGGGAAATCCCCCTACATTTGTGCTTGTGGGGAGCAGAACTGAAACATTTGAGACTTCCCCCAGCTCGGAAATTTTTAATCGCAGTTGATTCTGATCTTTCACACCTTTACTTTTATTATTATAATGTGAGATTTTAGTGAACAGAAAGTGGGAGGCTTTGCTCTCTATTCAGGCAGTGGACATGTAACAACGGCTCAGTAAATGCTTGGATGAGTGAGTGAATGATCACATGAATAAACAAATGGGCACCCGTGAGAATACTGCTACTGGGAAGCACTAAATGTCAACTTTCACATCATCATCTATGATTATTGTGTTGAATAATCCTCATCTTGTTTAAATAAGCATTTCATTAAGACTAATACATATTTATACATGCCAGTAAGCCATTGGTGTTTCTTTCCTCTGATGTCCTTATTCATGTCCCTTTCCTTGGGCCTCTTTGTCCTTAATTTCTCTATCTGTATAAAGTAATTACTCTTTAATTGTGTGAAGGTCATACTGTATTATGTAAAATTACCTTTTGTTTGTCAAATGGATCTGTCTAAAATGGTACCCAGATTCCCATTTGTCTTTTGAGAAATGTGTTCATCATCTTTCTGGCATATAGACATCCTTAATTCTTTTCTAGTAAGCTATATTTTTTTCTTCATGGCTTATAGTTGATATGGTTTTTTAAACATATTATTGTTTGGAGCAAGTATTAGAGATTTGAAGGCACTGAGGCTTATTGTTCTCTCTTGTAAAATCTTTAGCAAGCTCTTCTGGTATCAGTGATATCTTTTTTTTTTTTTAATATTTCTTTTTTTTTTAACATCTTTATTGGGGTATAATTGCTTTACAATGGTGTGTTAGTTTCTGCTTTATAACAAAGTGAATCAGTCATACTTAAACATATGTTCCCATATGTCTTCCCTCTTGCGTCTCCCTCCCTCCCACCCTCCCTATCCCACCCCTCCAGGCGGTCACAAAGCACCGAGCCAATATCCCTGTGCCATGCAGCTGCTTCCCACTAGCTATCTACCTTACTACGTTTGTTAGTGTGTATATGCCCATGACTCTCTCTCGCCCTGTCACAGCTCACCCTTCCCCCTCCCCATAACCTCAAGTCCGTTCTCTAGGAGGTCTGCGTCTTTATTCCTGCCTTACCCCTAGGTTCTTCATGACATTTTTTTTTCTTAAATTCCATATATATGTGTTAGCATACGGTATTTGTCTTTCTCTTTCTGACTTACTTCACTCTGTATGACAGACTCTAGGTCTATCCACCTCATTACAAATAGCTCAATTTCGTTTCTTTTTATGGCTGAGTAATATTCCATTGTATATATGTGCCACATCTTCTTTATCCATTCATCCGATGATGGGCACTTAGGTTGTTTCCATCTCCGGGCTATTGTAAATAGAGCTGCAATGAACATTTTGGTACATGACTCTTTTTGAATTTTGGTTTTCTCAGGGTATATGCCCAGTAGTGGGATTGCTGGGTCGTATGGTAGTTCTATTTATAGTTTTTTAAGGAACCTCCATACTGTTCTTCATAGTGGCTGAACCAATTCACATTCCCACCAGCAGTGCAAGAGTGTTCCCTTTTCTCCACACCCTCTCCGGCATTTATTGTTTCTAGATTTTTTGATGATGGCCATTCTGACTGGTGTGAGATGATATCTCATTGTAGTTTTGATTTGCATTTCTCTAATGATGAATGATGTTGAGCATTCTTTCATGTGTTTGTTGGCAGTCTGTATATCTTCTTTGGAGAAATGTCTATTTAGGTCTCCTGCCCATTTTTGGATTGGGTTGTTTGTTTTTTTGTTATTGAGCTGCATGAGCTGCTTGTAAATTTTGGAGATTAATCCTTTGTCGGTTGCTTCATTTGCAAATATTTTCTCCCATTCTGAGGGTTGTCTTTTGGTCTTGTTTATGGTTTCCTTTGCTGTGCAAAAGCTTTGAAGTTTCATTAGGTCCCATTTGTTTATTTTTGGTTTTATTTCCATTACTCTAGGAGGTGGGTCAGAAAGGATCTTGCTGTGATTTATGTCATAGAGTGTTCTGCCTATGTTTTCCTCTAAGAGTTTGATAGTTTCTGGCCTTACATTTAGGTCTTTAATCCATTTTGAGCTTATTTTTGTGTATGGTGTTAGGGAGTGATCTAATCTTATACTTTTACATGTACCTGTCCAGTTTTCCCAGCACCACTTATTGAAGAGGCTGTCCTTTCTCCACTGTACATTACTGCCACCTTTATCAAAGAGAAGGTGTCCATATGTGCGTGGGTTTATCTCTGGGCTTTCTATCCTGTTCCACTGGTCTATCTTTCTGTTTTTGTGCCAGTACCATACCGTCTTGATAACTGTAGCTTTGTAGTATAGTCTGAAGTCAGG
>NW_020840814.1:0-2585 GCF_003676395.1 Aethalodelphis obliquidens | reverse complement strand
TTCAGCTTCTTCAGTATTTCTCAGGGAATTGACCCAGCTGTGTGAGTACATGGTAGACATTCCTAAAGGCCTGAATCAGAAGATGGTCTACACTTGTTTTTGTGTAGAAATGACAATGAGTCACTGTCTGGAACTTGTCCCCAGGCTTGTGAATGTTAAGCCTTTGGGCCATTTCTTGCTGGTTCCCTGGGGGCCCTTCTTCCTTGCCAAGGGTCCCGGGGATAAAGTGTAGCTTCCTTTTCTCTTTAATATGGCCGTCAGCTATTCACAACTTTAGGATTCTTTTGCCCACTTTACCAGTTATGCTGCATACTGGGACAGAGTTTTCCTACTTTCTTCTTTTCTGTTTGTAAGAAAAACACACAGGCTCTTTTCCATTTTTGAGTTTAATACTAATAGCTCCTGATAATCAGATATGGAATAACCAAAATACTAAACTCAGTCTAAGTCACAAAGGTTAAGAGAGCTTGCTGAGTTCTCTCTGGCATGATTCCTGGTCTATAATTTTTGACTTCTTGACAGAAAAACTTAGTAAAAGTTCCAACTTTTATGTCTTAAGGTGAATTTCCTCAAAAATCCTTCTCTCAGGCTGGGAAATCAGGGAAAGAAAATTAACATCAATTAAGTAACTTTAGGTACTAGAGTAGTCTGAATAATGACCACCCAGATATATCACATCTTAATCCCATGAACCTGTAAATATTACTTCTTTTATAAGGCAAAAAGAGTTTTGCAGGTATAATTAAGTTAAGGCCCTTGACGTAGGGTGATTCTCTTAGACTATCTGTTGATCCCTAAATACGATCACAGGAGTCCTTATAAGAGAGAGGCAGAGGGTAATTTGACATACACACAATGGAAGAGGCGAGGCCACGTGATCACTGAGGCAGAGAGCGGAGGGATGCAGCCATAAATCAGGGTACGCCAGCATCCAGCAGAATTGGGAAGAGGCAAGGAACAGATTCTCCCCAAGACTCTCTGAAGGGTTTGGGGCCCCGTCAACACCTTGATTTTGACCCAATCTCCTGATTTGGGATTTCTGACCTCCAGAACTGTGAGAAAATACATTTCTGTTGTTCAAATCCACTAAATTTGTGACAGTTACCCCAACCCCAGGAAGCTAATATAGGTACTCACTTGTCCCAGCTGCATATCCTGTGACTAGTGGTATAGGTGACACCCATAGCAAGAGTTCCTGCCCTGTTGGTTCTTTTCTGGTAGTTAATTATCGAGCTAAGCAGAAACTTTTCTTACATTATTGGAAAGTTACATTTGAGAAACTGGAGTTTGAGAGAGGCACAAAAAGAAGGATAATATACTTAACTGTTATTCATTCATATATCAAACATTCTGAAGTTCCTACTATGTAACAATCTTTTTCCAAAGTCCTGGAATAAAAATTAAATAAGATAAGATCCCTGTCCTTGAAGAGGTCAGTTGATGAGGGGAATTAGACACACACACTCACATGCATACAACTAAAATAATATGTGGAAAATGGAGTAACGATCATGTGTTTGGAGTATTATAAACACATTGAAGAATGCAGACTACAGGATGAGTCTGTGTGAGCATAGAGGTGAGGTGGGCCAGGGAAAGCTTCATGGCAAAGGTGCGCCTCTGAGCTGATACATAAAGAAGCCAACTAATGAAGCAGACCAAAGGGGGAAACTTTTATCAATTTTTCCCCATGGATTTCATATTTTGAGGGACACTGTCTACCAAAAAACAAAGCTTCTGTATTTAGTAAGTAATAAATAATAGACCAAGAACATCTCAAACTTCCAAACAGAGTTTGTAATCAATGTAGGATGATCACTACTATTTTAACATTATTTTGGCCAAGAGCAAAGGTATTTGTCGTTTGATTTTTTCCTGTGAAGTTTTTTCCTGGTAAAAGTGTGATTTTTATTCTTGTTGTTGTTGTTGCTATGATGTTTGGAATACTGATACAGTTACAGGATTCTCTCTTCATTACTTTCAAGGACAGCGTTCCTTATCTTGGGAAAGACAGTATCTACTTGCACTAAACAGTAGGGCCTAGAGAAAATTATATTGAAAAGAACCTCATTAATGAGAGTTCCTGCACAACATGGCAATAGCTCTGTCCCCTGGGGATAGCTTGCAGTACTGTATCCTTGTAAGGCAACATAAACAGTTAGGACCTAGTCCCCTTTTACAGAGCTCCTATAAAATAATAGTGATAAATATAATAATCAATGTTTGTATAGCATTCTATCATGGTACAAAAGAGTTCAGAAAAGGATCTGATTATGGGTTTTTTTGAACTATAAGCAAAAGCCTGTTTTGTCATCTCAGACAGATTTCTCTTCTCTTTTAATTTATTGTTTTTCATCTTTATTGCGATGTTCGTATTCTTCCAGTTAACATAATGTTTTTCCAGCTTTGTTGAGATATAATTGACATGCAACATTGTCTAAGTTTAAAGTGTACGTCATGTTGATTTGATCCATTTATATGTGGGGAAATAATTATCATCCGAGCTTTAGCTAACACCTCTATCACCTCACGTAGCTACATAGCTACCGTGTGTGTGTGTGTGTGTGTGTGTGTGTGTGTGTGTG
>NW_020840813.1:0-2585 GCF_003676395.1 Aethalodelphis obliquidens | reverse complement strand
GGGTCTGTTGGCATAGTATAATGTAAAAAAATTTTTATTCATGTTTTTCCCCAGAAACTAAAGAGTTTATGACCAAGACCAAAAACAAACTGCAAATGAAATACATGTTTTCAATAAATATAACTTGTACTTTGTAATATAACCATAGAAGTTATATCAATTCAGCAGCCTATGTGTCTAATAAAGTAACTGTTTATCATTATCACTGTCTTAAAACATCGTATGTATGCCAGTAAACATTGTCAACTCTTTCATCAATGCAAAATGTTATATAACTGTAGCTTTAAACAGAATTTATGCAAGGAAACTACGAAAATCCTCTGATCCGACTCCTGGTTGATTTGTCCTCGGTACAAGATGCAGTCCCAATATCCTGGTATTTTTTTTTTTTTTTTTGCGGTACGTGGGCCTCTCACTGTTGTGGCCTCTCCCATTGCGGAGCACAGGCTCCGGACGCGCAGGCTGAGCGGCCATGGCTCACGGGCCTAGCCGCTCCGCGGCATGTGGGATCTTCCTGGACCGGAGCACGAACCCGCATCCCCTGCATCGGCAGGCGGACTCTCAACCACTGCGCCACCAGGGAAGCCCCCAATATCCTGGTTTTATTCCCACATTTTCTTTTAGTTCCTCTCCCCCTCTTCCCATCCATAATCTCTCTCAAGATATTGCAAACATGGAAGAGTGAACACTAGTTATTAAATTTTCATCTACTAAGCAGGATAAGGTTATACAGAAGGGTATATTTTTAGGTGAGGTGATAAAGGGAAGATCTCTCTGAAGAGGTGAGGTTAAGAGACATGTAACTAAGGAGGAATACTATGGGAGTGTCCTAGAGTAGACTATTTTCAGCAGTCTGAAGAACAAATGCAAAGACTCTAATGACAGGGCATGCCTTGTCTGTTTACGGAGCTGCAAGATGGCTGGTGAGTCTGGAGAAAAGTAACCCAGTGGGAGAGTTAAAGGATGAGAAGCTAGATTATGTAAGGTGCAGTAGTCAATAGGAAGGACTTTTTATTCCCAGTGTGCTGGAAGTTTGGGAGGCAGGACTAAGGAGGAGAATAACATGATCTAATTGGCATTTGAAAAGATGCATTCTGGTTGTTGTGTGAAAAATTGACTGTAAAGAACTGAAGTGAGAGCATGGAGATCAATTAAACGGTTATTGCTCAAGCCTGCATGAGATGCTTTGGGTGGCTAGGTTGGTAGGATATGACATGTGGAGAAAGAATTAGATTTAAGATTTATTGTAAAATTTAATGAAACAAGATTTGCTAATAGGCTATGCTAAGACATGAGAAAAAGATGACAATAACTCCAAGTTTTGAGGTGTGAGCAGCTTGAAAAATGACAGTGCCATTTACTGAGTTAGGAAACACTGGGAAAGTACATACAGGTTAAGTTCATGATGTCTCTTCAACATCCAAGACAGTTAGATGTATGATTCTGGAGTGCAGGGAGGAGACTTCCACAATAGATGTTTGAGGGATAGCAACAAGGAGGAGGATATTGCAACAAGGGCCTTAAATGGAGAAAGGAGAGAAGAGAAAGGAGGTGAGGACTGAATTCTGGGAGATGCTGAACTTAACAGGTGGGGGGTGTCTTAAAGATGGGAAGGGCTTATCAGGGAAGGATGAGAATAAAATCTCAGTGAGATATGAGAAAAATCAAGAGCATTTTGTATCCCAGTGTTTCAGTATTCATTTCACCCTTATAGCCACTCTGGATGAGAGAATAGATAGATATTTTATTTTTACCTATTGGGTAAATACTTGAGATTCACAAAGGTTAGACATATCCATTATTATAAAGTTAGTAAGTAGTAAAAACATGCCTAGAACAACGTGTCTTCTGAGGTCTAGACCAAAAACCTCAACTGAAAAGAAAAATGTCTTAAAATAAAATTTAAAATCTTATGAGTAGTTTTTTTTAAACAGAGAAAATTATTTTATCAGCAGACCTCAGTAAAAGCTTAAATTTATAGCCTTTGAAGAAAGTACTTAAATTTTATCGATGACAGATGCCTTTCCCAGAAGGGAGAAGGAAGCCTATAGCTCATCTTTTTATTCCAGGGCCAATGTGTCTGAAACATTCCAGTATAAAAAGTGGCTGTCCTATAATATAAACTAGCATAATTAATAGAGTAGACAAAAGCAGGATTACTTCTTTCATAGAGGAAATTCCACAGGGGCCTAGTAGAATAGTAATGTTAAATATTTCTTAAAATATGTGTAGGTCAATAGATTTCCCAACATATATATCCATATTTGATAAAGATCAAAAGGAGAATTTAACTACCAAACAAAATCAACTAAAAAAAGAGTAAAATTAAGTAACATTTTTTTCTTGCCATCATTAGTCTCTTCTAAAATGTCAAAATATGAAAAATAGAGTTCTCTTTTATTATGGTTTTGAATTATATTTAAAATTTAATCAGATACTTAATTCTTTAATATGAAAAATGGGACAATTAGAAATATAATAATTCACTACCACTTATCTCATCTGCAAATCTGTTAGTGTTGTTTCATATTTTGTATTATTATGCCTATAATGTTTATATTTTTAAAATATAACTTTGATTTTTC
>NW_020840812.1:0-2587 GCF_003676395.1 Aethalodelphis obliquidens | reverse complement strand
AAATCATAATAAGGCCACAGACACCCCCAAACACACCACCAGACGTGAACCTGCCCACTAGAGAGACAAGATCCAGCCTCATCCACCACAACACAGGCACTAGCCCCCTCCACCAGGAAGCCTACACAACCCACTGAACCAACCTTAGCCACTGGAGACAGACATCAAAAACAGGAGGAACTACAAACCTGCAGCCTGCAAAAGGAGACCCCAAACACAGTAAGATAAGCAAAATGAGAAGACAGAAAAACACACAGCAGATAAAGGAGCAAGATAAAAATGCACCAGACCTAACAAATGAAGAGGAAATAGGCAGTCTACCTGAAAGAGAATTCAGAATAATGATAGTAAGGTTGATCCGAAATCTTGGAGATAGAATGGACAATAGATTGGACAAAATGCAAGAATCAGTTAACAAGGACCTAGAAGAACTAAAGATGAAACAAGCAACGATGAACAACACAATAAATGAAATTAAAAGTACTCTAGATGGGCTCAATAGCAGAATACCTGAGGCAGAAGAACGGATAAGTGACCTGGAAGATAAAATAGTGGAAATAACTACTGCAGAGCAGAATAAAGAAAAAAAAAAAAAGAATGACAAGAACTGAGGACAGTCTCAGAGACCTCTGGGACAACATTAAACGCACCAACATTCGAATTATAGGGGTTCCAGAAGAAGAAGAGAAAAAGAAAGGGACTGAGAAAATATTTGAAGAGATTATAGTTGAAAACTTCCCTAATATGGGAAAGGAAATAGTTAATCAAGTCCAGGAAGCACAGAGAGTCCCATACAAGATAAATACAAGGAGAAATACGCCAAGACACATATTAATCAAACTGTCAAAAATTAAATACAAAGAAAGCATATTAAAAGCAGCAAGGGAAAAACAACAAATAACACATAAGGGAATCCCCATAAGGTTAACAGCTGATCTCTCAGCAGAAACCCTACAAGCCAGAAGGGAGTGGCAGGACATACTGAAAGTGATGAAGGAGAAAAACATGCAGCCAAGACTACTCTACCCAGCAAGGATCTCATTCAGATTTGATGGAGAAATTAAAACCTTTACAGACAAGCAAAAGCTGAGAGAGTTCAGCACCACCAAACCAGCTTTACAACAAATGCTAAAGGATCTTCTCTAGGCAAGAAACACAAGAGAAGGAAAAGACCTATAATAACGAACCCAAAACAATTTAGAAAATGGGAATAGGAACATACATATCGATAATTACCTTAAATGTAAATGGACTAAATGCTCCCACCAAAAGACACAGATTAGCTGAATGGATACAAAAACAAGACCCTTATATATGCTGTCTACAAGAGACCCACTTCAGACCTAGAGACACATACAGACTGAAAGTAAGGGGATGGAAAAAGATATTCCATGCAAATGGAAGCCAAAAGAAAGCTGGAGTAGCAATTCTCATATCAGACAAAATAGACTTTAAAATAAGGACTATTAAAAGAGACAAAGAAGGACACTACATAATGATCAAGGGATCGATCCAAGAAGAAGATATAACAATTGTAAATATTTATGCACCCAACATAGGAGCACCTCAATACATAAGGCAAATACTAACAGCCATAAAAGGGGAAATCGACAGTAACACATTCATAGTAGGGGACTTAAACACCCCACTTTCACCCATGGACAGATCATCCAAAATGAAAATAAATAAGGAAACACAAGCTTTAAATGATACATTAAAAAAGATGGACTTAATTGATATTTATAGGACACTCCATCCAAAAACAACAGAATACACATTTTTCTCAAGTGCTCATGGAACATTCTCCAGGATAGATCATATCTTAGGTCACAAATCAAGCCTTGGTAAATTTAAGAAAATTGAAATTGTATCAAGTATCTTTTCTGACCACAACGCCATGAGACTAGATATCAATTACAGGAAAAGATCTGTAAAAAATACAAACACATGGAGGCTAAACAATACACTACTTAATAATGAAGAGATCACTGAAGAAATCAAAGAGGAAATCAAAAAATACCTAGAAACAAATGACAATGGAGACACAACGACCCAAAACCTATGGGATGCAGCAAAAGCAGTTCTAAGGGGGAAGTTTATAGCAATACAAGCCCACCTTAAGAAGCAGGAAACATCTCGAATAAACAACCTAACCTTGCACCTCAAGCAATTAGAGAAAGAAGAACAAAAAAACCCCAAAGCTAGCAGAAGGAAAGAAATCATAAAAATCAGATCAGAAATAAATGAAAAAGAAATGAAGGAAACAATAGCAAAGATCAATAAAACTAAAAGCTGGTTCTTTGAGAAGATAAACAAAATAGATAAACCACTAGCCAGACTCATCAAGAAAAAAAGGGAGAAGACTCAAATCAATAGAATTAGAAATGAAAAAGGAGAGGTAACAACTGACACTGCAGAGTTTTATAAAAGAGATCATGAGAGATTACTACAAGCACCTCTATGCCAATAAAATGGACAATCTGGAAGAAATGGACAAATTCTTAGAAATGCACAACCTGCCAAGACTGAATCAGGAAGAGATAGAAAATATGAACAGACCAATCACAAGCACTGAAATTGAAACTGT
>NW_020840811.1:0-2589 GCF_003676395.1 Aethalodelphis obliquidens | reverse complement strand
CTTTTGACAAAACTCAACACCCATTTATGATAAAAACCCTGCAGAAAGCAGGCATAGAGGGAACTTTCCTCAACATAATAAAGGCCATATATGACAAGCCCACAGCCAACATCATCCTCAATGGTGAAAAACTGAAACCATTTCCACTAAGATCAGGAAAAAGACAAGGGTGCCCACTCTCACCACTCTTATTCCACCTAGTTTTGGACGTTTTAGCCACAGCAATCAGAGAAGAAAAGGAAATAAAAGGAATCCAAATTGGAAAAGAAGAAGTAAAGCTGTCACTGTTTGCAGATGACATGATACTATACATAGAGAATCCTAAAGATGCTACCAGAAAACTACTAGAGCTAATCAATGGATTTGGTAAAGTAGCAGGATACAAAATTAATGCACAGAAATCTCTGGCATTCCTATATACTAATGATGAAAAATCTGAAAGTGAAATCAAGAAAACACTACCATTGCAACAAAAAGAATAAAATAACTAGGAATAAACCTACCTAAGGAGACAAAAGACCTGTATGCAGAAAATTATAAGACACTGATGAAAGAAATTAAAGATGACACAAATGGATGGAGAGATATACCATGTTCATGGATTGGAAGAATCCATTGTGAAAATGACTCTACTACCCAAAGCAATCTATAGATTCAATGCAATCCCTATCAAACTACCACTGGCATTTTTCACAGAACTAGAACAAAGTATTTCACAATTTGTATGGAAACACAAAAGACCCCGAATAGCCAAAGCAATCTTGAGAACGAAATACGGAGCTGGAGGAATCAGGCTCCCTGACTTCAGACTATACTACAAAGCTACAGTAATCAAGACAGTATGGTACTGGCACAAAAACAGAAAGATAGATCAATGGAACAGGATAGAAAGCCCAGAGATACACCCACGCACATATGGATACCTTATCTTTGATAAAGGTGGCAGGAATGTACAGTGGAGAAAGGACACCCTCTTCAATAAGTGGTGCTGGGGAAACAGGACAGCTACATGTAAAAGTATGAGATTAGATCACTCCCTAACACCATACACAAAAAGAAGCTCAAAATGGATTAAAGACCTACATGTAAGGCCAGAAACCATCAAACTCTTAGAGGAAAACATAGGCAGAACACTCTATGACATAAATCACAGCAAGATCCTTTCTGACCCACCTCCTAGAGAAATGGAAATAAAAACAAAAATAAACAAATGGGACCTAATGAAACTTCAAATCTTTTGCACAGCAAAGGAAACCATAAACAAGACCAAAAGACAACCCTCAGAATGGGAGAAAATATTTGCAAATGAAGCAACTGACAAAGGATTAATCTCCAAAATTTACAAGCAGCTCATGCAGCTCAATAACAAAAAAACAAACAACCCAATCCAAAACTGGGCAGAAGACCTAAACAGACATTCCTCCAAAGAAGATATACAGACTGCCAACAAACACATGAGAGAATGCTCAACATCATTAATCTTTAGAGAAGTGCAAATCAAAACTACAATGAGATATCATCTCACACCAGTCAGAATGGCCATCATCAAAAAATCTAGAAACAATAAATGCTGGAGACGGTGTGGAGAAAAGGGAACACTCTTGCACTGCTGGTGGGAATGTGAATTGGTTCAGCCACTATGGAGAACAGTACGGAGGTTCCTTAAAAAACTACAAATAGAACTACCATATGGCCCAGCAATCCCACTACTGGGCATATACCCTGAGAAAACCAAAATTCAAAAAGAGTCACGTACCAAAATGTTCATTGCAGCTCTATTTACAATAGCGCGGAGATGGAAACAACCTAAGTGCCCATCATCGGACGAATGGATAAAGAAGATGTGGCACATATATACAATGGAATATTACTCAGCCATAAAAAGAAACGAAATTGAGCTATTTGTAATGAGGTGGATAGACCTAGAGTCTGTCATACAGAGTGAAGTAAGTCAGAAAGAAAAAGACAAATACCGTATGCTAACACATATATATGGAATTTAAGAAAAAAAATGTCACGAAGAACCTAGGGGTAAGACAGGAATAAAGACACAGACCTACTGGAGAACGGACTTGAGGATATGGGGAGGGGGAAGGGTGAGCTGTGACAGGGCGAGAGAGAGGCATGGACATATATACACTAACAAACGTAAAGTAGCTAGCTAGTGGGAAGCAGCCGCATGGCGCAGGGATATCGGCTCGGTGCTTTGTGACCGCCTGGAGGGGTGGGATAGGGAGGGTGGGAGGGAGGGAGACGCAAGAGGGAAGAGATATGGGAACATATGTATAACTGATTCACTTTGTTATAAAGCAGAAACTAACACACCATTGTAAAGCAATTATACCCCAATAAAGATGTTAAAAAAAAAAATCTTCCAACAAACAAAAGCCCAGGAACAGATGGCTTCACAGGCGAAATCTATCAAACATTTAGAGAAGAGCTAACACCTATCCTTCTCAAACTCTTCCAAAATACAGCAGAGGGAGGAACACTCCCAAACTCATTCTACAAGGCCACCATCACTCTGCTACCAAACCCAGACATGTCACAAAGAAAGAAAACTACAGGCCAATATCACTGAGGAACATA
>NW_020840810.1:0-2589 GCF_003676395.1 Aethalodelphis obliquidens | reverse complement strand
TGTTAGCTCTTGTCTAAGTGTTTGATAGAATTCACCTCTGATGCCATCTGGTTCTGGACTTTCGTTTGTTGGAAGATTTTTAATCAGTTTCAATTGCATTACTTGTGATTGGTCTGTTCATATTTTCTATTTCTTCCTGATTCAGTCTTGGAAGGTTATACCTTTCTAAGAATTTGTCCATTTCTTCAAAGTTGTCCATTTTATTGGCATAGAGTTGCTTGTAGTAGTCTCTTAGGATGCTTTGTATTTCTGTTGTGTCTGTTACAACTTCTCCTTTTTCATTTCTAATTTTATTGATTTGAGTCCTCTCCCTCTTTTTCTTGAGTCTGGCTAAAGGTTTATCATTTTGTTTATCTTCTCAAAGAACCAGCATTTAGTTTTATTGATCTTTGCTATTGTTTTTATTGCATTTATTTCTGCTCTGATCTTTATGATTTCTTTCCTGCTACTAACTTTGGGTTTTGTTCTTCTTTCTCTAGTTCCTTTAGGTGTAAGTTTAGATTGTTTATTTGAGATTTTTCTTGTTTCTTGAGGTAGGCTTGTATTGCTATAAACTTCCCTCTTAGAACTGCTTTTGCTGCATCCCATAGGTTTTGGATCATCGTGTTTTTGTTGTCATATTTCTCTAGGTAGTTTTTGATTTACTCTTTTATTTCTTCAGTGATCTCTTGGTTATTTAGTAACGTATTGTTTAGCCTCCATGTGTTTGTGTTTTTTACATTTTTTTCCCTGTAATTGATTTCTAATCTCATAGCATTTTGGTCGGAACAGCTGCTTGATATGATTTAAGTTTTCTTAAATTTACTGAGGCTTTATTTGTGACCTAAGATGTGATCTATCCTGGAGAATGTTCCGTGTGCCGTTGAGAAGAATGTGTAATCTGCTGTTTTTGGATGGAATGTCCTATAAATATCCATTAAATCTATTTGGTCTATTGTGTCATTTAAAGCTGTGTTTCCTTATTAATTTTCTGTCTGGATGATCTCCATTGGTGTAAGTGAGGTGTTAAAGTCCCCCGCTACTATTGTGTTACTGTCGATTTCCTCTTTTATAGCTGTTAGCTGTTGCCTTATATATTGAGGTGCTCCTATGTTGGGTACATATATATTTATAATTGTTATACCTTCTTGGATTGATCCCTTGATCATTATGTAGTGTCCTTCCTTGTCTCTTGTAACATTCTTTATTTTAAAATCTATTTTATCTGATATGAGTATTGCTACTCCAGCTTTCTTTTGATTTTCATTTGCATGGAATATATTTTTTCATCCCCTCACTTTCAGTCTGTATGTGTCCCTAGGTCTGAAATGGGCCTCTTGTAGACAGCATATATATGAGTCTTGTTTTTGTATTCATTCAGTGAGCCTGTGTCTTTTGGTTGGAGCATTTAATCCATTCACGTTTAAGGTAATTATCAATATGTATGTTCTTATTACTGTTTTCTTAATTGTTATGGGTTTGTCTTGGTGGGTCCTTTTCTCCTCTTGTGTTTCCCACTTAGAGAAGTTCCTTTAGCATTTGTTCTAGAGCTGGTTTCGTGGTGCTGAATTCTCTTAGCTTTTGCTTGTCTGTAAAACTTTTGATTTCTCCGTTGAATCTGAATGAGATCCTTGCTGGGTGGAGTACTCTTGGTTGCAGGTTCTTCCCTTTCATCACTTTAAATTTATCATGCCACTCCCTCCTTGCTTGTAGACCTTCTGTGGAGAAATCAGCTGTTAACCTTACGGGAGTTCCCTTGTATGTGATTTGTCATTTTTCCCTTGTTGCTTTCAATAATTTTTCTTTGTCTCTAATTTTTGTCAATTTGATTACTGTGTGTCTCGGCATTTTTCTCCTTTGGTTTATCCTGCCTGGGACTCTCTGTGATTCCTGGATTTGGGTGGCTATTTCTTTTCCCATACTAGGGAATTTTTCGACTATAATCTCTTCAAATATTTTCTTGGGTCCTTTCTCTCTCTCTTCTCCATCTGGGACCCCTATAATGCGAATGTTGTTGTGTTTAATGTTGTCCCAGAGGTCTCTTAGGGTGTCTTCATTTATTTTCATTCTTTTTCTTTATTCTGTTCCATGGCAGTGATTTCCACCTTTCTGTCTTCCAGGTCACTTATCCGTTCTTCTGCCACAGTTATTCTGCTACTGATTCCTTCTAGTGTATTTTTCATTTCAGTTATTGTATTGTTCATCTGTTTGTTATTTAATTCTTATAGGTGTTTGTTCCTTAATTCTTCTAGGTCTTTGTTAAGCATTTCTTGCATCTTCTCGATCTTTCCCTCCATTCTTTTTCCAAGGTCTTGGATCATCTTCCCTATCATTATCCCGAATTCTTTTACTGGAAGGTTGCATATCCCCACCTCATTTCGTTGTTTTTCTGGGGATTTGTCTTGTTCCTTGATCTGGTATAAAGTCCTCTGCCTTTTCATTTTCTCTTTCTTTCTGTGAATGTGTTTTTCATTCCACAGGCTGCAGAATTGTAGTTCTTCTTGCTTCTGCTGTCTGCTCTCCGGTGATTGAGTCTATCTTAGAGGCTTGTGCAAGCTTCCTTATGGGAGGGACTGGTGGTGGGTAGAGCTGGGTGTTGCTCTGGTGGGC
>NW_020840809.1:0-2589 GCF_003676395.1 Aethalodelphis obliquidens | reverse complement strand
CTTTTGACAAAACTCAACACCCATTTATGATAAAAACCCTGCAGAAAGCAGGCATAGAGGGAACTTTCCTCAACATAATAAAGGCCATATATGACAAGCCCACAGCCAACATCATCCTCAATGGTGAAAAACTGAAACCATTTCCACTAAGATCAGGAAAAAGACAAGGGTGCCCACTCTCACCACTCTTATTCCACCTAGTTTTGGACGTTTTAGCCACAGCAATCAGAGAAGAAAAGGAAATAAAAGGAATCCAAATTGGAAAAGAAGAAGTAAAGCTGTCACTGTTTGCAGATAACATGATACTATACATAGAGAATCCTAAAGATGCTACCAGAAAACTACTAGAGCTAATCAATGGATTTGGTAAAGTAGCAGGATACAAAATTAATGCACAGAAATCTCTGGCATTCCTATATACTAATGATGAAAAATCTGAAAGTGAAATCAAGAAAACACTACCATTGCAACAAAAAGAATAAAATAACTAGGAATAAACCTACCTAAGGAGACAAAAGACCTGTATGCAGAAAATTATAAGACACTGATGAAAGAAATTAAAGATGACACAAATGGATGGAGAGATATACCATGTTCATGGATTGGAAGAATCCATTGTGAAAATGACTCTACTACCCAAAGCAATCTATAGATTCAATGCAATCCCTATCAAACTACCACTGGCATTTTTCACAGAACTAGAACAAAGTATTTCACAATTTGTATGGAAACACAAAAGACCCCGAATAGCCAAAGCAATCTTGAGAACGAAATACGGAGCTGGAGGAATCAGGCTCCCTGACTTCAGACTATACTACAAAGCTACAGTAATCAAGACAGTATGGTACTGGCACAAAAACAGAAAGATAGATCAATGGAACAGGATAGAAAGCCCAGAGATACACCCACGCACATATGGACACCTTATCTTTGATAAAGGTGGCAGGAATGTACAGTGGAGAAAGGACACCCTCTTCAATAAGTGGTGCTGGGGAAACAGGACAGCTACATGTAAAAGTATGAGATTAGATCACTCCCTAACACCATACACAAAAAGAAGCTCAAAATGGATTAAAGACCTACATGTAAGGCCAGAAACCATCAAACTCTTAGAGGAAAACATAGGCAGAACACTCTATGACATAAATCACAGCAAGATCCTTTCTGACCCACCTCCTAGAGAAATGGAAATAAAAACAAAAATAAACAAATGGGACCTAATGAAACTTCAAATCTTTTGCACAGCAAAGGAAACCATAAACAAGACCAAAAGACAACCCTCAGAATGGGAGAAAATATTTGCAAATGAAGCAACTGACAAAGGATTAATCTCCAAAATTTACAAGCAGCTCATGCAGCTCAATAACAAAAAAACAAACAACCCAATCCAAAACTGGGCAGAAGACCTAAACAGACATTCCTCCAAAGAAGATATACAGACTGCCAACAAACACATGAGAGAATGCTCAACATCATTAATCTTTAGAGAAGTGCAAATCAAAACTACAATGAGATATCATCTCACACCAGTCAGAATGGCCATCATCAAAAAATCTAGAAACAATAAATGCTGGAGACGGTGTGGAGAAAAGGGAACACTCTTGCACTGCTGGTGGGAATGTGAATTGGTTCAGCCACTATGGAGAACAGTACGGAGGTTCCTTAAAAAACTACAAATAGAACTACCATATGGCCCAGCAATCCCACTACTGGGCATATACCCTGAGAAAACCAAAATTCAAAAAGAGTCACGTACCAAAATGTTCATTGCAGCTCTATTTACAATAGCGCGGAGATGGAAACAACCTAAGTGCCCATCATCGGACGAATGGATAAAGAAGATGTGGCACATATATACAATGGAATATTACTCAGCCATAAAAAGAAACGAAATTGAGCTATTTGTAATGAGGTGGATAGACCTAGAGTCTGTCATACAGAGTGAAGTAAGTCAGAAAGAAAAAGACAAATACCGTATGCTAACACATATATATGGAATTTAAGAAAAAAAATGTCACGAAGAACCTAGGGGTAAGACAGGAATAAAGACACAGACCTACTGGAGAACGGACTTGAGGATATGGGGAGGGGGAAGGGTGAGCTGTGACAGGGCGAGAGAGAGGCATGGACATATATACACTAACAAACGTAAAGTAGCTAGCTAGTGGGAAGCAGCCGCATGGCGCAGGGATATCGGCTCGGTGCTTTGTGACCGCCTGGAGGGGTGGGATAGGGAGGGTGGGAGGGAGGGAGACGCAAGAGGGAAGAGATATGGGAACATATGTATAACTGATTCACTTTGTTATAAAGCAGAAACTAACACACCATTGTAAAGCAATTATACCCCAATAAAGATGTTAAAAAAAAAAATCTTCCAACAAACAAAAGCCCAGGAACAGATGGCTTCACAGGCGAAATCTATCAAACATTTAGAGAAGAGCTAACACCTATCCTTCTCAAACTCTTCCAAAATACAGCAGAGGGAGGAACACTCCCAAACTCATTCTACAAGGCCACCATCACTCTGCTACCAAACCCAGACATGTCACAAAGAAAGAAAACTACAGGCCAATATCACTGAGGAACATA
>NW_020840808.1:0-2589 GCF_003676395.1 Aethalodelphis obliquidens | reverse complement strand
TGCAAAAAGTAGGCATAGAGGGAACTTTCCTCAACATAATAAAGGCCATATATGACAAACCCACAGCGAACATCATCCTCAGTGGTGAAAAACTGAAAGCATTTCCACTAAGATCAGGAACAAAACAAGGTTGCCCACTCTCACTGCTCTTATTCAACATAGTTTTGAAAGTTTTAGCCACAGCAATCAGAAGAAAAGGAAATAAAAGGAATCCAAATCGGAAAAGAAGAAGGAAAGCTGTCACTGTTTGCAGATGACATGATACTACACATAGAGAACCCTAAAGATGCTAACAGAAAACTACTAGAGCTAATCAATGAAGTTGGTAAAGTTGCAGGATACAAAATTAATGCACAGAAATCTCTGGCATTCGTATACATTAATGATGAAAAATCTGAAAGTGAAATCAAGAAAACACTCCCATTTACCATTGCAGCAAAAAGAATAAACTATCTAGGAATAAACCTACCTAAGGAGACAAAAGACCTGTATGCAGAAAATTATAAGACACTGATGAAAGAAATGAAAGATGATACAAATAGATGGAGAGATATACCATGTTCTTGGATTGGAAGAATCAACACTGTGAAAATGACTGTACTGCCCAAAGCAATCTACAGATTCAATGCAATCCCTATCAAACTAGCACTGGCATTTTTCAAAGAATTAGAACAAAAAATTTCACAATGTGTATGGAAACACAAAAGACCCCGAATAGCCAAAGCAATCATGAGAACGAAAAACAGAGCTGGAGGAATCAGGCTCCTTGATTTCAGACTATACTACAAAGCTACAGTAATCAAGACAGTATGGTACTGGCACAAAAACAGAAAGATAGATCAATGGAACAGGATAGAAAACCCAGAGATAAACCCACGCACAAATGGTCACCTTATCTTTGATAAAGGCGGCAGGAATATACAGTGGAGAAAGGACAGCCTCTTCAATAAGTGGTGCTGGGAAAACTGGACAGGTACATGTAAAAGTATGAGATTAGATCATTCCCTAACACCATACATAAAAATAAGCTTAAAATGGATTAAAGACCTAAATGTAAGGCCAGAAACTATCGAACTCTTAGAGGAAAACATAGGCAGAACACTCTATGACATAAATCACAGCAAGATCCTTTTTGACCCACCTCCTAGAGAAATCAAAATAAAAACAAAAGGGACCTAATGAAACTTCAAAGCTTTTGCACAGCAAAGGAAACCATAAACAAGACCAAAAGACAACCCTCAGAATGGGAGAAAATATTTGCAAATGAAGCAACTGACAAAGGATTAATCTCCAAAATTTACAACCAGCTCATGCAGCTCAATAACAAAAAAACAACCCAATCCAAAAATGGGCAGAAGACCTAAACAGACATTTCTCTAAATAAGATATACAGACTGCCAACAAACACATGAAAGAATGCGCAACATCATTAATCATTAGAGAAATGCAAATCAAAATACAATGAGATATCATCTCACACCAGTCAGAATGGTTATCATCAAAAAATCTAGAAAAAATACATACTGGAGAGGGTGTGGAGAAAAGGGAACACTCTTGCACTGCTGGTGGGAATGTGAATTGGTACAGCCACTATGGAGAACTGTATGGAGGTTCCTTTAAAAACTACAAATAGAACTACCATATGACCCAGCAATCCCACTACTGGGCATATACCCTGAGAAAACCATAATTCAAAAAGAGTCATGTACCAAAATGTTCATCGCAGCTCTATTCACAATAGCCCGGAAATGGAGACACCCTAAGTGCCCATCTTCAGATGAATGGATAAAGAAGATGTGGCACATATATACAATGGAATATTACTCAGCCATAAAAAGAAACGAAATTCAGCTATTTGTAATGAGGTGGATAGACGTAGAGTCTGTCATACAGAGTGAAGTAAGTCAGAAAGAGAAAGACAAATACCATATGCTAACACATATATATGGAATTTAAGAAAAAAAATGTCATGAAGAACCTAGGGATAAGACAGGAATAAAGACACAGAGCTACTGGAGAACGGACTTGAGGATATGGGGAGGGGGAGGGGGAAGGGTGAGCAGTAACAAAGCGCGAGAGAGGCATGGACATACATACACTACCAAACGTAAGGTAGATAGCTAGTGGGAAGCAGCTGCATAGCACAGGGAGATCAGCTCGGTGCTTTGTGACCACCTGGAGGGGTGGGATAGGGAGGGTGGGAGGGAGGGAGATGCAACAGGGAAAAGACATGGGAATATATGTATATGTATAACTGATTCACTTTGTTATAAAGCAAAAACTAACACGCCATTGTAAAGCAATTATAACCCAATAAGGATGTTAAAAAAAAAAAGAAACAGGAAACATCTCAAATAAACAACCTAACTTTGCACCTAAAGCAATTAGAGAAATAAGAACAAAAAAAATCCCAAAGTTAGCAGAAGGAAAGAAATCATAAAATCAGATCAGAAATATATGAAAAAGAAATGAAGGAAACGATAGCAAAGATCAATAAAACTAAAAGCTGGTTGTTTGAGAAGATAAACAAAGTTGATAAACCATTAGCCAGACTCATCAAGATAAAAAGGGAGAAAACTCAAATCAATA
>NW_020840807.1:0-2595 GCF_003676395.1 Aethalodelphis obliquidens | reverse complement strand
TTAAGATCCAGAGTTTGACCTGATAGTTGAAACGTTATTCTTTTTTTTAAATATTTATTTATTTAATTTATTTATTTTTGGCTGCGTTGGGTCTTTGTTGCTGCACGCGAGCTTTCTCTAGTTGTGGTGAGCGGGGCTACTCTTCATTGTGGTGCGCGGGCTTCTCACTGAGGTGGCCTCTCACTGCGGAGCACGGGCTCTAGGCACGTGGGCTTCAGTAGTTGCGGCACATGGGCTCTGTAGTTGTGGGTCGCGGGCTCTAGAGCACAGGCTCAGTAGTTGTGGTGCACGGGCTTAGTTGCTCCGCGGCATGTGGGATCTTCCCGGACCATGGCTCGAGCTTGCGTCCCCTGAATTGGCAGGTGGATTCTTAACCAATGCGCCACCAGGGAAGTCCCTGAAACATTATCCTTACAATGACAAATCTTGCTTATAATCTCAAATTATTCTGTCTAATGTGCTCACTGACCTGGTTTGAGGAGTTATCCTCTTCTGGTTCATATTCTGTGCTGGTTTCCAGCACTATCTACCAATGAGAGTGAACACAAGAGGATTGTAAACAGAAAGGAGATCTAAATGTGCGTCCCGAGACGCTGAGTGGGTGTAAGCTTAATACAGTGCAAAAGAAGACGCACTATATAGAGCACACTCCTGTGCATTTGGAAGCTGCCTAATTTCATACTCATTTGTTCTAATAGTAGAATGTTTGGCAATTTCATTTTGCCTCTACCTTCCCAGAGGGGAACAATTTAAAACATGCATTTCTTTCTGGTATTCACAATGAAACATGCATTTTAAAACAATGAAACATGCATTTTAAAACAAACAATTTAAAACATGCATTTCTTTCTGGTCATCACAATGAAAATCTTTCCATGGCAGCTCAGCAGAGAGAAACTGCTATAGTTTGCCCATTATTTGTTCTCCTTCTCATCCTCTAACACATTTCTCCCTCTTTGATTTGTAAAGTTTGACTTATTCAGGAAACAAAGTGGGAAGTAAAAATAGCCCCGGGGTGAGGTGGTGGTGGTGGTGATTAGGGAACACTGAGGCTGTGGAAGAGAGGCAGAAAGAGGGGTTTATGGTAGAAGTGGAAATGCCTGCTCTCTCCTTGGGTGAGGGGCCAGTCAGATGGTACTGTGATGAAGACTTATATCTGAATTCATATTATTGGAGGAGTGGGGATGTGTTATCACAGGATTATTTTATTATTATTCCTGCAATTCGTGGAGCTACCAGGAGTGGTTGACAGACATATATAATAATGCATGCCTGAGGAGGAGGTGAGAGAAGCTGCTATAGTGTCTGTCAGACAACTCTGTGTGTGTGTATGTGTGTGTGTGTGTGTGTGTGTGTGTGTATGTATGAGAGAGGGAGAGACAGAAAGAGAGAGAGAGAGAGAGAACTTTTATTCTAATATTGGTAAAGTGGTTAGATAATCTGTAATTGATAAATACAATAGAGAAATGTAGCTGAGAACAAGAGTAAATGAAATAAAATACCTACGTGCAAGTAAAGTTTTTTGTTTTTTGTTTTTTGTTTTTGTTTTGCGGTACGCAGGCTTCTCACTGCTGTGGCCTCTCCTGTTGCGGAGCACAGGCTCCGGATGCACAGGCTCAGCGGCCATGGCTCACGGGCCCAGCCGCTCCGCGGCATGTGGGATCTTCCTGGATCGGGGCATGAACCCGTGTCCCCTGCATCAGCAGGCGGACTCTCAACCACTGCGCCACCAGGGAAGCCCCTAAGTATTTTTTTTGTATATTGCAATGCTATCTGTTACTGCTGCTCTTACAGTCTACTTTTGTTATATTAACCAGCTAGTCTCCCAGCATTACTCAGGAGAATCACTAGCTATCTTTAAATAAATAAATTAATCTCTGCTGCAACTCCTCGTGGAGCATCTTCTTAGAGTTGTCCAACTTAGGAACATCCCAATCACAGATCAGTGCTTGCAGATCACAGAATCCACTTAAGGACTCAAAGTTGAAATCAGTCTTTTTCAGGTGTCTCTCCACATTGGGAGGCCCAGGGGTATCTTGTCACACCTCAGTTTTGCCTGGTCTAGAGACTGAGTACTTCTCTCATGGAGAAGGAGCTCTGATGGGCAACTCAATATGATTTCCATACGCCATTCAGCATATATTTTATCAGGCAATTCAAAACATATCTTCCAAATCTGATGAAAATCCATTCAATTATTTCCACATGATGTGGCAGCCATCACACAGAAACGTGATTTTATTGATTTATATGAGAAACTTTGATTCTTACTCTATGCTTTGTGTGTTCAGAGCTTTCCAATAGCTGCTTTCAGCTGAAATGGGAAGAGTGAGGAGTACCTCTGGAGCTCAGCATTTCTCAGCATTCAGAGCAATGCTAAGATCTTTCCAATACAGCCCCAAGAACCAGTTGGCAGGATATTTCCAGAGGTCAAGAGCTACTTGATAGTTTCTTTGAATTCTTGGCTATTGAAATTTGGGATGTCTTCAATTTACGTGTCCTGTAGCCCCAAACTCGTCCTTTACATCTTGGCTATGGGAGACAGAAGTGAGGCAGCCAAAAATAAATAAATAAAATAAATAAATTCAAAAAAAG
>NW_020840806.1:0-2597 GCF_003676395.1 Aethalodelphis obliquidens | reverse complement strand
GCATCCCTGGCCTCATCCCCGCAGGGCCGGGCCCCGACACACGCACGCGTGCACACGAACACACATGCAGACTCGAGCTACGTGTGGGAGACCAGAGGGCTGGCCGGGCCTGGCCCAGAGGTGCCCGACTCCCTTGCAGAACTCGATGACAGGGACCTGCGCTCAGCAGGCTGGTCACACGTGAAGTTGGCCAGGCTGCCTCTGACACAGACTTCGAAGTGCTCGGGGCTCGCCTGGGGTTTGCAGGCTTGGCAGGGAAACTTACGTGCCTGGAGGCCTTAGGAGGTGGGGCGGGGCTCTGTTTGCACATGCGCACTGGGGAGCTCCAGCCACTCTAAGTGGAGGGGCGTCACCTGGAGGCCTCACGGCTAAGCCGCTTACGGGGAGCGTGGGCCCGAGCGAGGTAGGCCGGTTAGAGGGACCGGAAGATGTGGGTGTCTGTTTGCGCAGGCTCATTGGGGTTACACAGCGCTCTGCGGTGTGGAGCTTCGTAAGGGGGCGACCATTGGCTGGAGAGCCTGCAGGCTCTGTCGGTGGGAGCCAATCACGAGTCAGGAGCCGTTACCAGGGGTGTGTTTGCGCAGGCGCTCTGGGAATCCCCACGTGAGGGGCCGTTAGACGGTTGGTTTTGTGAGGGACCGTTTTTTTCTTCCCCCGCTCGTAGGGAGGGTGGAAGCGGTTGTAGATGGAGTCTGAGGCAGATGGTGAAGGAGCCATGAGGGCAGCAGACGAAGGCGCAGGTGCCGCGGCCGTTGCAGTGGGAGCAGCATGTGGTGGCCAGGGTGACCCCGGTGACCCGGTCGATCCTGGCGACCCTGGAGACCCTGGCAACCCTGGCGTCGCAGGAGAGGCAGGTGGCGCAGCCGGTGGCCTTGTGCAGATCCAGTGGGCAGCCCACGCAGCAGGGCCACGTAGAGATGCAGCACCCGGGGCCGGAGATGCGGGTCCGCAGGCGCTACAGTGGTATCCTTTTCCAGGAGCCCCAGTGGGCCGGGCGTCCAGGGGCTGGGCTGGAGGTGGTTTGTGGGGAGAGGCTGCAGGCGGTGGGGCCTGAAGTGTAGAAGGAGGGAACTCTGGGCGGCTGGAGGGTATGGGCCAAGGGTGGTCTGGGCTGACGGGATGGTGGTGGGGCAAACCAACCTGAGGGAAACCAGAGGGTAGGGGTGGTGATGTCCAGGGTGGCCTCAGTGTATAGGGTGGGAGGTTGTGGACGGCCTAAGGGGTGGTCTGGCGGGGAAGCCGCGGGGTGGGGGGGTGAAGGCGAGTCTCAGTGAGGAGGAAGCCTGAGGCACAGGCGAAATCAGTAGTGCGGGTGGTGCCTTAACCATATCTCCTCCAGCACCCTTACTGTGCATTTCCCATCGCCCATGGACGCGGAGGTCGCCCACCAGTTGCTGAGTGTATACTTTCTAGTCCCAGAGCCCATTCAGAAGGAGCTCAATGTGGAGGGCCCCGTCCTGGTCATGTGGGTTCTACAGGGGTCTAGGGAGGGGGCTGGTGGCAGGTGGCCAGAGCCAGGCTCAGGCCAGGTGGAGCTGTAAGGGAGGGTTAAGCCTACAGAAGAAGTGTGCTGCTCTGGGATTGTCGGTGTGGGGGGACAGGGAGGGACGTGTGCCTCCCCAAACTTGAATTTTATTTTTCCCTCCCTTTTAGCCGATTCACTGCTGAAGACTTTGGCCAACTCCGAAGTTCCATCATCTTCTGTGTGAACCAGCTTTCTTCAGTGGTTCACATCTTGCAGTACATTTTTACCCGCTTTTTCGTTTAGCGTCAGCAGGCCCCAGGGCGCTAACCCTAACTTATGTGTCGTGTCCTTGGCGTCCTTCCCTAGGGCATTGCTTTCTTCCGTGGTCACCAGTTGTTGCGGCCTCGTCTTTTGCCTGTACTGGCCCTTGGGCGCTCAGGGTCCACGTATTCTGTTTGGTGATTAAATGTTAACTGCAGAAAATACAGCTGAGCTGCTGTTCTGTGTCTGAGTTTAGTTTTAGCTTCTGCACCTCCTAATATTCTTGCATTTGTGCTCAGGTTGGAGGGGAGGTCTGGGATTCAGCTATTCCGGTAGCACACCTAATTGAAGACAATGTCAGAAGTGGAACAAAAAGAAAATTGTGTCCTGCCATTCAGTGTTAATTTTGGAATATTTTCTTAGTTCTATAGTTACATTTTTATATTAACGTATAACGCCAGAATACTAAGTAAGAGTTTGTGGCTTACCGACCTTGTTTCAGGTCTGCAAAGAAAAGTGCTGGGGCAGTTGGTTAAGTGTTTGGGGTGAGGTGATAAGCTCCCTCTAAAACAGCTTGTGTTCTGCAACCTTGCTAAACTCACTAGTTGATAGTAATAGGTCTTTTTATAAATCCCATGGGCCTTTCTACATATACAGTCATTTTGTCTGTAAATAAAGGCACATTTCCTTCTTCCTTTCTAATCGATGCATTTTAACTGATTTCTGTCATAACGGTTTGGATGTTCCTGCCTCTTTGCATGCCCGGTAAGTTTAGATTGGATGCTAGGCATTATAAGATTTCCCTTGGGTGCTGGATGTGTTTCTATTCCTGAACTTATTCTTAAGCTTTCTTCTGGGATCCTATTAAGTG
>NW_020840805.1:0-2605 GCF_003676395.1 Aethalodelphis obliquidens | reverse complement strand
TGAGGATATTTTTACAACAATGTGAATGTACTTAAGGCCATAGAACTATATACTTACAAATGGTTTAAATGGGGCTTTCCTCGTGGCACAGTGGTTAAGAATCCGCCTGCCAATTGCAGGACACACGGGTTCAAGCGCTGGTCCTGGAAGATCCTGCATGCCGCAGAGCAACTAAGCTCGTGAGCCACAGCTATTGAGCCCTCGTGCCACAACTACTGAAACCCGTGCGCCTAGAGACCGTGCTCCGTAACGAGAGAAGCCACCGCAATGAGGAGCCTGCACACGGCAATGAAGAGTAGCCCCCGCTGGCCGCAACTAGAGAAAGCCTGCGTGCAGCAGCAAAGACCCGACACAGCCAAAGAATAGAAAATAATGTTTTTAAAAAGCTTTTAAAAAATGGTTTAAATGGCAAATGTTATGTGTTTTTAATCACAATGGAAAAATGAATGAAATAATGATCAATGTTACAATGCGGATAAACAGTGGAAACATCCTAAGTGAAAGAAGCCATACAGAAAAACCACCCAGATCATGCTCATCTTGTACACTTTCAATCCAGCAAGGTTTTTAAAGTGAGGAAAAGCCCTAGTGATGGTTCCAAGAAGAGAAAACTGGATTCGAATAGAAAAATACATTTCCACAAAGCTGGGGCAGCTGGTGAAAGTTGAAGCGGGTCCGTGGATAGGATTATAATGTGGAAACCTTAATTATTCCTCACTTTGGGGTTATGTGCTGGTTCCCTGGGAGAATGGCCCTCCCACTCTCACAGGGTAAAACAAACTGGAGTATTTTGTGAAGATGGAAAACTTTATACTGCTATTTAAAGTCTTTTATACACTTGAAATTTACTAGAAAATAAAGTACTTATCGAAACAACCACGTCATACCATGCCAGAAATATAGACATCAAACTCTGTTATAGAGGCCAAGCCCCACCCAGATCCAGTTCACCCACAGTGGGGAGGCTAATCACCCTTGTAGGAGTCCACATACTACAAGAGGCACCATGGGAAGATTATATTCGGAGACACTATGTCTTGGGTGCTGTGGATGACCTGGATGTAGATGAAACAGTGGGATTTCTGAATTCTAGTTCTCCACATTCAACCACCAAAAAACTGTTACAACTAAAAAATGAATTCAGTAAAGCTGAAGGATACAAAAAAAAAAAAAAAGAGAAAAATCAATGCACAAAAATCATTTGTGATTCTATACACTGATAATGAACCATCAGAAAAAGAATTTTAAAAAAATCCCACTTACAGTTGCATCCAAAAAGATAGCTAGGAGTAAATTTAACCAAGGACATGAAGGACCGGCACACTGAAAACTGGGAGACACTGATAGAGGACACTGAACAGACGAAAATAAATGGAGGGGCTTCCCTGGTGGCACAGTGGTTGAGAGTCTGCCTGCCGATGCAGGGGACGTGGGTCGTGCCCCGGTCCAGGAAGAACCCACATGCCGTGGGGCGGCTGGGCCCGTGAGCCTTGGCCGCTGAGCCTGCGCTCTGCAACGGCAGAGGCCACAACAGTGAGAGGCCCGCATACCGCAAAAAACCAAAACAAAACAAGGGCTTCCCTGGTGGCGCAGTGGTTGAGAGTCCGCCTGCCGATGCAGGGGACACGGGTTCATGCCCCGGTCTGGGAGGATCCCACATGCCGCGGAGTGGCTGGGCCTGTGAGCCATGGCCACTGAGCCTGCGCTTCCGGAGCCTGCGCAGGCGCTTCCTGAGCCTGCGCTTCCGGTTGTGCTCCGCAACCGGAGAGGCCACAACGATGAGAGTCCCGCATACCGCAAAAAAAAAAAAAAAAAAAAGAATACTGTGAAAATATGCATTCTATGGTGGGAATTCCCTGGCTGTCCATGGGTTGGGACTCTGTGCTCCCACTGCAGGGGGCGCGGGTTCGATCCCGGGTTGGGGAACTAAGATCACGCACCCTGCATGCTACATGGCGTGACCCAAATTTTTGTTTAATTTAAAACAAATATGCAGTCTAGCCAAATTAATGTACGCATTCAATGCAATCCTTACCAAAAGTCCAATGACATTTTCCATAGAAACAGAACAAATAATCTTAAGTTGTGTGTGGAACCACAAAGGACCCAGAAGAGCCAAAACGACCTTGAGGAAGGAGAACGGGCTGGAGGTGTCTCCCTCCCTGATTTCACACTACATTACGAAGCTACAGTCCCCAAAAAGTGTGGAATGGGCACAAAACAGGCACACAGACCAGAGGAACAGAGCAGAGAACCCAGGAATCAACCTACAGGTATGTGGTCAGTTAATTCACAAGAAAGGAGCCAAGAACATACACCAGGGAAAGGACAGTCCCCTCAATAAATGGTGCTGGGAAAACCAGACACCACACGCCAAAGAACAACACTGCACTCTGTCTACACCACACACAAAAGGGGCCAAAAACCCAGTTTTCCACATCAAGCCCTTCCTCTCCTGGGTCCTCTGAAGACAGACACCCTCAGTGGTCAGCCACGCACAGGAACCTTCTGCCCACTTTTCCTCACCTTCTCCCTCAGCAGCATCACCTCCCAGCAGGTCCTGAGGAGACCAGGCTCCTGTCAGCATGAACTGGACCCCACAGTG
>NW_020840804.1:0-2606 GCF_003676395.1 Aethalodelphis obliquidens | reverse complement strand
TGTCTCTCTGAAGGTTGGAGTTGGAGGGCCTCCTCACTCGAGGTCAGTGTGCCCACGGAGCGACCCCTGCAACTTCAGGGCATGGTGGGCGGTTAGGATCACCACGTGGGGTCCTTTTCCCTTAGGAGGGAGCTGGCCTTGTGGGCTGCTGATTTTCAGGTTTTTAGATACTCCCAGTATCCTCGCCGGATGGGGCTGTGGGCCAAGCCCTTGGTGACCGTAGTTTATCCTACCTGGAGGGCATTCTTGCGTTGTTCCAGTTCAAGTGGTTCCAGTTTTTGCACTAATACTCCAAGGGTGATTCACCTTCTATGGGGATGTAAAGGTCAAAGCGTTTAGCTAAATTAGGGAGTTCCAGGGCAAGGGTCTGAATTGACTGCTCTTTGCATTCTTGAAAGGCCGCTTCTGGATTCTATTCGAAAGGATCATTATCTTTTCCTTTCAATGTTTCATATAGAGGCCCAGCTATTAGACTGTAGTTCGGGATCCAGATGTGGCAAACCCCGGCCTCCCCAGGAACCCCTAAGCTGTCTTCTAGTTTTAGAAGGGGTAAGTCTGCAAATGGCTTCTTCCCTTTCCTAGGATGGGCTTCTCCGACCTTCTGTGAGAACTTTCCTTTTTGTTCCATAACCACCTGAAAAGCATCATTACCCTCCCAATTTCTATGGTTTTGACTACACTAAGTACCCCACATAATTGAAATAAGCAGTTGTATTGTTATGACTCACTAAAAGTCACAAAAATGGCATTTTGGTAGCTAAATTTCCTCAAGATTTATCCATGTTGTAGCATATTCCTAGATCTTTTCCTTCTTAACAGTGAACAATATTGTATTATATGGGTATACCACACTTTGTTTATCCAGGAACTAGTGGATGAACACTTAGGTTGCTTTCATATTTTAGCTACTGTGATTATTACTGCTCTAAACACTGGAGTACTAATATTTCTTTAGGACCCTGATTTCAATTCCTTTGGGTATACCTCATAGTAAAATTCCTGGATCATATAGTAATTCTATTTTTCAATATCTGAAAACTTGCCATACTCTTTTGCAAAGCAACTGTATCATTCTACCTTCCCACTGACACAGCACAATGCTTCCAACTCCCTTACATCCTCAGCAATACTTGTTTTCTCCTTGTGTATGTGTCTGTGTGCTTGTGTGTGTATGCATGCACACAAATATATAAACATGCATTTAGTGATATGGAGCATCTATTCAAGTGCTTAGTCATTTGTACATCTTTCTGAAGAACCATCTATTCAAGTCTTTTATCCATTTTTGAATCAGGGTGTTTGTTTTTTGTTGAGTTGTAGGAGTTCTCTGTATATTCTGAATAGAAATCTCTTGTCAGATAGATGGCTTTCAAATATTTTCTCCTATCTTGTGGGTTGCCACTTTATTCTGTTTACATTTCTTTGATACACATTTTTTTAATTATGTACTGCAAATAGTTTATTTTTTTGTTAGCTGTACCTCTGTTGTTCCTTCATTTCATATTGAGGAAAACACTGCCAAATCCAATGTCATGAAGCTCTTGTCCTGTGTCTTCTTCTAAGACTTTTTATTTTATTAGGTCTTATATTTAGTTTCTTAATACGTTTCCATTAATTTTTGCATATGATGTTAGGTAAGGGTCCATCTTCCTTCTTTTGCATGTTGACAACAAGACTTCTCAGCACCATTTGTTGAAAATACTATCCTTCCTACTTTGAAAAGTCTTGGCAACTTGTCAAAAATCATTTGGCCATATATCAGGGTTTATTTCTGGGTGTTCTATTCTATTCTATTAGCCTTGAATAAGGGAGAAAATAGTATAACCTATCCAGGTTGATGAAGAACATAAAGAAAGACCAGGACTGAGAATTAGGAGGGCAATATAAAACAGCAGGGAGTAAAAGACAGTGTGAGAGAAGATCTTTATTTGCAAGTTCATGGAAGTATGATCATGTTAAACCACTAAATGCTTGACTTTGAACAATACGGTAAATGTGCTAGCAAGAAACATAACACTTAGCCATCTCTGGGAAATATACTATGGGCATAAAGATAAAATACACACAAATATATTAAAAAGGGAAGGGTTTTCATGGTGTGAGAATATTGTGGGATTTGAAATACAATTTACTTCTGTTCTACCATTGTCTCTAAAATTTATCAAAGTGTATATACAAGCAATTCCAATTCCGGTAATGTGCTTGACAGGTTTATATATGAACTTCAGCAGACCAGTAAATGTACATTCATAGTAGGACTGTTCTCTAATCCAAAAAACAAAACACAAAAACTGGAAAGACTAGAGTTCACTTTGTCAACACACATACAGATGCAGTGATGGTTAACGGTCCCAAAACAGAAGGTGAGCATGGGTGCAAGAGGTTAATCCCCAGGCTGGGGTCGGGTGCAGAGCTTGAGAGCAACACAGGTAGAAAAGGCTTTTGTCCTATCCTTGATTTTTGAGGTATGGAAATTCACAGGTCACTACCTTCATTTCAAAATGAATGAATGCACTATTCAATTTTTTAAAACAGTAGAAGTAAACATGAGTGATAATAAATTTCCAACTGTCGCAAATCAAATAAGATACTAAGAAAAATTAAAT
>NW_020840803.1:0-2608 GCF_003676395.1 Aethalodelphis obliquidens | reverse complement strand
CCTCAAACCAGATGACACACATCACGAAGGGGCTGGGAGTGAGGCAGGCAGGAGGATCCTCACAACAGAGGGCCCAAAAAATTAAAAAAGTGAGGAATCCAGCAGTTGGAACCTCCCAACAGGCGGCCAAGAGCACAGAGGCTATGGGATCCAGGCCTCTGTGAACTAACACCAGAGAGCCCACATCATGAAAATGTGAACAACCCAGCCGTTGGGACCTCAGAGCAGAAGGCCCACATCCCCATGGAGATGGGATCCTAAGAGGAGTGCCCAAGCATCATTGGGCTCACTACGAAAAGTTGGGGAGCCCAGCAGTTAGGGCCTGACGCAAGAGGGCCCTCATCACCGGGGGGAGGAGATTCCCAGCACGCTCCTACTGCCACCACACGGCTGACTTCACCAAGGCAATGTGTGCCAGCCATGCAGGAGTGACCTATCAGCAGAGGGTCTCCCTCACAGAAGGGTGAGGAACACAGCCAGGAACAGACTCTCACCAGGGGGTCCACATAACCACGTGGATGAGAACCAGGCAGGAGTGTCCTCACACTAGTGGGGCCACATCATCGAAAGGTGAGGAACCCAGCAAAGGTGGCCACAAACCAGAGGACCCACATCACCAAGGGGTTGAGAGTGAGGTAGGTGTCTGGACGGGCATATTTAACACTCATTTCCCACCAGGAAGAGGAATTAACCAAAGGCTCAGCGTGCCCTGCCAGAAGCAGATTAGGGCCTGAAGCAGTCTTGCAGGTTTGCGGCCAGCTCACAAGAAAGCGAGTTGAAGAAAGGAGCTCAGGAGCCCTGTAATTCACAAACCTGCAGAGTTATAAATGACAGATAACGTCCAAAAATATATTGAAGTAAGGCTGCGAAGAGGACTTGAAAGCGGGGCAGAATTTCAGGAAACCGATTTCAGGAGGTAGACTGGATTTGCATTTAAAGCATAGGAAAAGAGGCAGAACATCGACAATGATGCACTTGGCACAAAAGGGCGTATGAGTTTGTTCCTGAATATATTCAGGAAAAAACACATACGCCCTTTTTGGCAAACCAAGCAAGCTTGCAATGGAAATCCGAACTACTATGAAGTGTCACTTCCCCCCGGTCTAAAGGGCCATCTGAAAAAAGTGTAAAATCCAGAAAGGCAAGACAGGCCATGGGGAAAAAGGAGCCTTGTTATGCTGATGGACAGGATGTAAATTGCCAACAGCCACTCTGGAGAAGTGTATGGTGTTTCCTGATACATCTGAAAAACAAAGCAACAGAGTCTGGGGCATTTCCACTTATGGTCCTATAGCTTAGGGAAATTAAAATCAAAAAGACACAGCCACCCCAAAATTTGGGACGGCTCTGTTTACAGGAACCTCTTCTACGGTACAAGTTAAATATCCCACAGAACAAATAATTGATAAAGAAGTTGTGGTACTTACGTACAACAGAATACCACTCAGCAATGAAATCTGTGTCACCAGGCCTGTACCAGCATAATGAGTGGATTGAGGCACGATGATTCTAAGTGAAATAAGTCACACAGGAAAAGAAACATCATAAGGTATCACTAATACACGGAATGTAAACTTGGCTACACATGAACTGAATTACAAAACAGAACAGGGTCTCACGTTTAGAAAACCAACTTATGCTTGCTTAAGGGGGAAGGTGAGTTGGGGTGCTGCATAAAACCAGAGTTTGAAATTAGCACAGATACCGTTCCATAAGCCAAATATGTAATAGACAAGACCTACCCCTTGCTCAACGAAATGGACTCACAGTGAGGTATCACCTCACACCTGTTAGAATGGGCATCATCTGAAAATCTACAAACAACAAATGCTGGAAATGGTGTGGAGAAAAGGAAGCCTCTTCCACTATTGTTGGGAATATAAATTGATACAGTCACTATGGAGAACAATATGGAGTTTCTTAAGAAACTAATAATAGAGTTACCATATGATACAGCAATCCCAGTACTGGACATATACCCAGACAAAACCATAAATCAAAAAGAGACATTCACCGCAATGTTCATTGCATCACTATTTACAATATCGAGGTAATGGAAGCAACCTAAATGCCCACAGACAGACGAATGCATAAAGATGTGGTACATATATAAAATGGAATATTACTAAGCCATGAAAGGAATGAAATTGGGTCATTTGTAGAGACGTCGATGGATCTAGAGACTGTCATACAGAGTGAAGAAAGAGAAAAACAAATCTTGTATATTCATGCATCTATGTGGAACCTAGAAAAACTGTACAGATTAACCGTTTTCCAAGGCATAAATAGAGCAACAGATGTAGACAACAATCGTATGGACAACAAGGAGGGAAAGCTCTTGGGGGGGTGGTGGTGGGAGGAGTTGAGAGATTGGGATTGGCATGTAAACATTTATATGTATAAAATAGATAACCAATAAGAACCTGCTGTATAAAAATATAAAATAAAATTCAAAATTAATAAAATTAAAAAAATAAAACAGAAAAAACAATTATTCCCTTCACATACATGTATTTATATGAATAAATTATTTCCATGCTTATATCTGTAAATACAAAAAAGAGGAATAAAATCTACCTTGAACCAAAAACGAAAAAGAGAAAAAAAA
>NW_020840802.1:0-2612 GCF_003676395.1 Aethalodelphis obliquidens | reverse complement strand
GAAAATGCTTTCAGTTTTTCACCATTGAGGACAATGTTGGCTGTGGGTTTGGCATATATGGCCTTTATTATGTTGAGGAAAGTTGCCTCTGTGCCTACTTTCTGGAGGATTTTTATCATAAATGGGTGTTGAATTTTGTCAAAAGCTTTTTCTGCATCGATTGAGATGGTCATATGGTTTTTCTCCTTCAATTTGTTAATATGGTGTATCAAGTTGATTGATTTGTGTATATTGAAGAGTCCTTGCATTCCTGGAATAAACCCCACTTGTTCATGGTGCATGATCCTTTTAATGTGCTGCTGGATTCTGTTTGCTAGTATTTTGTTGAGGATTTTTGCATCTATGTTCATCAGAGATATTGGCCTGTAGTTTTATTTCTTTGTGATATCCTTGTCTGGTTTTGGTATCAGGGTGATGGTGGCCTCGTAGAATGAGTTTGGGAGTGTTCCTCCCTCTGCTATATTTTGGAAGAGTTTGAGAAGGATAGGTGTTAGCTCTTCTCTAAATGTTTGATGGAATTCACCTGTGAAGCCATCTGGTCCTGGGCTTTTGTTTGTTGGAAGATTTTTAATCACAGTTTCAATTTCAGTGCTTGTGATTGGTCTGTTCATATTTTCTATTTCTTCCTGATTCAGTCTTCGCAGGTTGTGCATTTCTAAGAATTTGACCATTTCTTCCAGGTTGTCCATTTTATTGGCATAGAGTTGCTTGTAGTAATCTTTCATGATCTTTTGTATTTCTGCAGTGTCAGTTGTTACTTCTTTTGGATTTCTGATTCTATTGATTTGAGTCTTCTCCCTTTTTTTCTTGATGAGTCTGGCTAATAGTTTATCAATTTTGTTTATCTTCTTCAAAGAACCAGCTTTTAGTTTTATTGATCTTTGCTATTGTTTCCTTCATTTCTTTTTCATTTATTTCTGATCTGATCTTTCTTTCCTTCTGCTAACTTTGGGGGGTTTTTGTTCTTTCTCTAATTGCTTTAGGTGTGCAAGGTTAGGTTGTTTATTCAAGATGTTTCTTCTTTCTTAAGGTGGGATTTTATTGCTATAAACTTCCCCCTTAGAACTGCTTTTGCTGCATCCCATAGGTTTTGGGTCGTTGTGTCTCCATTGTCATTTGTTTCTAGGTATGTTTTGATTTCCTCTTTGAATTCATCAGGGATCACTTCGTTATTAAGTAGTGTATTGTTTAGCCTCCATGTGTTTGTATTTTTTACAGATCTTTTCCTGTAATTGATATCTAGTCTCATAGCGTTGTGATCAGTGAAGATACTTGATACAATTTCAATTTTCTTAAATTTACCAAGGCTTGATTTGTGACCCAAGATATGATCTATCCTGGAGAGTGTTCCATGAGCACTTGAGAAAAATGTGTATTCTTTTGTTTTTGGATGGAATGTCCTATAAATATCAATTAAGTCCATCTTGTTTAATGTATCATTTAAAGCTTGTGTTTCCTTGTTTATTTTCATTTTTGGATGATCTGTCCATTGGTGAAATTGGGGTGTTAAAGTCCCCTACTATTATTGTGTTACTGTTGATTTCCTCTTTTATGGCTGTTAGCATTTGCCTTATGTACTGAGGTGCTCCTATGTTGGGTGCATAAATATTTACAATTGTTATATCTTCTTCTTGGATTGATCCCTTCATCGTTATGTAGTGTCTTTCTTTGTCTCTGGTAATAGTCTTTATTTTAAAGTCTATTTAGTCTGATACGAGAATTGCTACTCCAGCTTTCTTTTGATTTCCATTTGCATGGAATATCTTTTTTCCATCCCCTCACTTTCAGTCTGTATGTGTCCCTAGGTCTGAAGTAGGTCTCTTGTAGACAGCATATATATAGATCTTGTTTTTGTATCCATTCAGCCAGTCTGTGTTTTGGTGGGAGCATTAAATCCATTCACATTTAAGGTCATTAATTATTGATATGTATGTTCCTGTTACCATTTTCTGAATTGTTTTGGGTTTGTTATTGTAGGTCTTTTCCTTGTGTTTCTTGCCTAGAGAAGTTCCTTTAGCATTTGTTGTAAAGCTGGTTTGGTGGTGCTGAACTCTCTCAGCTTTTGCTTGTCTGTAAAGGTTTTAATTTCTCCATCAAATCTGAATGAGATCCTTGCTGGGTAGAGTAATCTTGGTTGTAGGTTTTTCTCCATCATCACTTTAAATATGTCCTGCCAGTCCCTTCTGGCTTGCAGAGTTTCTGCTGAAAGATCAGCTGTTAACCTTATGGGGATTCCCTTGTGTGTTATTTGTTGTTTTTCCCTTGCTGCTTTTAATACGTTTTCTTTGTATTTAAATTTTGACAGTTTCATTAGTATGTGTCTTGGCGTGTTTCTCCTTGGATTTATCCTGTATGGGACTCTCTGTGCTTCCTGGACTTCATTAACTATTTCCTTTCCCATGTTAGGGAAGTTTTCAACTATAATCTCTTCAAATATTTTCTCAGTCCCTTTCTTTTTCTCTTCTTCTTCTGGAACCCCTATAATTCGAATGTTGGTGCGTTTAATGTTGTCCCAGAGGTCTCTGAGACTGTCCTCAGTTCTTTTCATTCTTTTTTCTTTATTCTGCTCTGCAGTAGTTATTTCCACTATTTTATCTTCCAGGTCACTTATC
>NW_020840801.1:0-2612 GCF_003676395.1 Aethalodelphis obliquidens | reverse complement strand
GAAAATGCTTTCAGTTTTTCACCATTGAGGACAATGTTGGCTGTGGGTTTGGCATATATGGCCTTTATTATGTTGAGGAAAGTTGCCTCTGTGCCTACTTTCTGGAGGATTTTTATCATAAATGGGTGTTGAATTTTGTCAAAAGCTTTTTCTGCATCGATTGAGATGGTCATATGGTTTTTCTCCTTCAATTTGTTAATATGGTGTATCAAGTTGATTGATTTGTGTATATTGAAGAGTCCTTGCATTCCTGGAATAAACCCCACTTGTTCATGGTGCATGATCCTTTTAATGTGCTGCTGGATTCTGTTTGCTAGTATTTTGTTGAGGATTTTTGCATCTATGTTCATCAGAGATATTGGCCTGTAGTTTTATTTCTTTGTGATATCCTTGTCTGGTTTTGGTATCAGGGTGATGGTGGCCTCGTAGAATGAGTTTGGGAGTGTTCCTCCCTCTGCTATATTTTGGAAGAGTTTGAGAAGGATAGGTGTTAGCTCTTCTCTAAATGTTTGATGGAATTCACCTGTGAAGCCATCTGGTCCTGGGCTTTTGTTTGTTGGAAGATTTTTAATCACAGTTTCAATTTCAGTGCTTGTGATTGGTCTGTTCATATTTTCTATTTCTTCCTGATTCAGTCTTCGCAGGTTGTGCATTTCTAAGAATTTGACCATTTCTTCCAGGTTGTCCATTTTATTGGCATAGAGTTGCTTGTAGTAATCTTTCATGATCTTTTGTATTTCTGCAGTGTCAGTTGTTACTTCTTTTGGATTTCTGATTCTATTGATTTGAGTCTTCTCCCTTTTTTTCTTGATGAGTCTGGCTAATAGTTTATCAATTTTGTTTATCTTCTTCAAAGAACCAGCTTTTAGTTTTATTGATCTTTGCTATTGTTTCCTTCATTTCTTTTTCATTTATTTCTGATCTGATCTTTCTTTCCTTCTGCTAACTTTGGGGGGTTTTTGTTCTTTCTCTAATTGCTTTAGGTGTGCAAGGTTAGGTTGTTTATTCAAGATGTTTCTTCTTTCTTAAGGTGGGATTTTATTGCTATAAACTTCCCCCTTAGAACTGCTTTTGCTGCATCCCATAGGTTTTGGGTCGTTGTGTCTCCATTGTCATTTGTTTCTAGGTATTTTTTGATTTCCTCTTTGATTTCTTCAGTGATCTCTTCATTATTAAGTAGTGTATTGTTTAGCCTCCATGTGTTTGTATTTTTTACAGATCTTTTCCTGTAATTGATATCTAGTCTCATAGCGTTGTGATCAGTGAAGATACTTGATACAATTTCAATTTTCTTAAATTTACCAAGGCTTGATTTGTGACCCAAGATATGATCTATCCTGGAGAGTGTTCCATGAGCACTTGAGAAAAATGTGTATTCTTTTGTTTTTGGATGGAATGTCCTATAAATATCAATTAAGTCCATCTTGTTTAATGTATCATTTAAAGCTTGTGTTTCCTTGTTTATTTTCATTTTTGGATGATCTGTCCATTGGTGAAATTGGGGTGTTAAAGTCCCCTACTATTATTGTGTTACTGTTGATTTCCTCTTTTATGGCTGTTAGCATTTGCCTTATGTACTGAGGTGCTCCTATGTTGGGTGCATAAATATTTACAATTGTTATATCTTCTTCTTGGATTGATCCCTTCATCGTTATGTAGTGTCTTTCTTTGTCTCTGGTAATAGTCTTTATTTTAAAGTCTATTTAGTCTGATACGAGAATTGCTACTCCAGCTTTCTTTTGATTTCCATTTGCATGGAATATCTTTTTTCCATCCCCTCACTTTCAGTCTGTATGTGTCCCTAGGTCTGAAGTAGGTCTCTTGTAGACAGCATATATATAGATCTTGTTTTTGTATCCATTCAGCCAGTCTGTGTTTTGGTGGGAGCATTAAATCCATTCACATTTAAGGTCATTAATTATTGATATGTATGTTCCTGTTACCATTTTCTGAATTGTTTTGGGTTTGTTATTGTAGGTCTTTTCCTTGTGTTTCTTGCCTAGAGAAGTTCCTTTAGCATTTGTTGTAAAGCTGGTTTGGTGGTGCTGAACTCTCTCAGCTTTTGCTTGTCTGTAAAGGTTTTAATTTCTCCATCAAATCTGAATGAGATCCTTGCTGGGTAGAGTAATCTTGGTTGTAGGTTTTTCTCCATCATCACTTTAAATATGTCCTGCCAGTCCCTTCTGGCTTGCAGAGTTTCTGCTGAAAGATCAGCTGTTAACCTTATGGGGATTCCCTTGTGTGTTATTTGTTGTTTTTCCCTTGCTGCTTTTAATACGTTTTCTTTGTATTTAAATTTTGACAGTTTCATTAGTATGTGTCTTGGCGTGTTTCTCCTTGGATTTATCCTGTATGGGACTCTCTGTGCTTCCTGGACTTCATTAACTATTTCCTTTCCCATGTTAGGGAAGTTTTCAACTATAATCTCTTCAAATATTTTCTCAGTCCCTTTCTTTTTCTCTTCTTCTTCTGGAACCCCTATAATTCGAATGTTGGTGCGTTTAATGTTGTCCCAGAGGTCTCTGAGACTGTCCTCAGTTCTTTTCATTCTTTTTTCTTTATTCTGCTCTGCAGTAGTTATTTCCACTATTTTATCTTCCAGGTCACTTATC
>NW_020840800.1:0-2661 GCF_003676395.1 Aethalodelphis obliquidens | reverse complement strand
CCTGGAAAGAGGAGAAACACACTCTGGTCAGTTCTGTCACCCTGAGGACAAAGACACAAAGGATCAGTCAGATGTCCCTGGAGTCCCTTCCCTGGAGGCCTCACCTGTGTCCTGAGTGAGGAGGGTGACAAGGAGCAGAGCCCAAGCCATGGTGGAGACGCCCCAGACGCTGCCTTCTGAGCCCCCAGCCCTTGGCCTGCACCCCCAGACCTCTCTTATCCCCTCCCCCTCAGAGGAGGGAGGGGCCTCCATGCAAATCAGCTTCCTGCACCTGCCCTTGCTCACTCTCTCCTCACCCCTCTGACCTGGCTCTGGGGGCATCCATGGACAGCAGGGCTCATCTGAGAGGATGAAAACTCTGTGACACATTGTCCTTAGTCAGGACACTGACCATTACAGGACCCAGGAAATGGAGCCATCCTGGGATGTCCCTGTCATGCAGTATTTGAGTCAAGATGTCGTTGGCCAATAACCCGATAACCACTCTTTGGGTTTTGCGGGTGGAAGGTGAGGACAGGGGCCCGAGGGGCTGGGGTGACTTAGAGATTCCACCCCGTCTCCTCCCGGCACCACAGGGGAGCTGGGGGTGTGCATCCCCCTCCCTCACCTGTCCCGTCAGCAGGACGGGGCCCCTGCCCCCCGTCCCCTGCCTCTGCAGGGCTCGGATGAGGGGCCCTGGGATCCCCCACTTGTTCCTCCTCCTCCTCCTCCCAGCTCAGCGCCAGCCACCCTGTCCCTCCTCATCCCCTCCCTGCCCCTGTCCTTTGTCCTGCAGCCTCATCAGGATGGAATTGTCACCTGCCTCCCCAGGTGACTCAGACCCACCCCTGCAGGGTCTCTAATCTTGTCTCAGCATGACCTTGTCTCAGGGACAGTGACCTTCAGGAGATCTCAGCCCAGGGCAGGGGAACCTACACGATAAATGACCAACCCCATAGGTACACTGATGGGAAATATGGGCCCATGAGATGAAGCTGAATTCTCAAAAGCGTTCGAAAAAAGGAATAATGTAAGAAGGAGTTAGAGCCCGCCAGGATGGAGGGAGCCCTAATGGAAATGAGGGAAGATGCCAGGGTTTAAGGGGCTGGGAGGAGGGGCTGGGTCAGAGTTCAGCTCAGGGCCCAGCCGCAGGGACCTCTCCTCAGGCAGGTCTATCTGCCACGTGGTGCAAGTGAGGATTCTCCTCTGTCCTCAGCGGGAGGTCCTCACCCCAGAGCTGGTGTCTCGCTGAGGTCAGGCTCCTCTGTCTACAGAGACGCTGGACCCAGTGTGTTTTGTGTGTTTTCTAGACAGAGAATCAGGGCGGACTGACTGGTCTTTCCCAAGATTATCACTGTCTCCGTATCTGAAATGTCTAATTCCTGATTATGAGGAAAGCTGACAGTTGGTATAATTTCCCTCTGCATCCCAGGGTTTATGCTCCTGCCTCTGGGTACAGGGCCCCGCGGGTGATGCAGATGGAGTACCCGGTCCCCCCAGAGCAGAGCCCCGCATCCTTCCCGGGTACAATGGGACGGGGGCACCCAGGAGTGATGGTGCTGGGTGTGTGTGTGTGTGTGTGTGTGTGTGTGTGTGTGTGTGTGTGTAACCGAACAAGACCCCTATGGAGCCTTCCAGGGACAGGCCATCCCCAATATCCTCTGCTTTAGCTCTTCTCTGAAGTACCTGGATAATAGTATTTGATGCAAATTTTCTGAGTTGTTTTGCAGATGTGAAATCCCCGCAATGCCCACCAGATGGAAGAACTACGTGGTGGCCATGAGCACATAGCCCCAGCCCCCAGGAGCCTAAGGACGGATAATGTTAAGCCCTGTGGCTCCACCGTGCTGCTTCACCATCAGCCAATCAGAGAACTGTGCACACGCTGATCACGTACCCTGTGACCACCTCTCTCCTGGCCTTAAAAACGCTTTGCTGAAACCCTCAAGGGTCTAGAATGTCTGCAGATGCCAGACAGGAGATGCCTAGGAAACCAGCCTCTGGTAAGGGCCTTGTTGGTCTGATGAGCCTCCCTGTGATACAATTCTTCACACACATTGTCACCATTTGACGCTGGAGATGAAGCCCGTCCCTCGGAAAGGCGTCCGGGAAGATTCTCCTGGTGCCCTCGGACTTGACCTCATCCACCATTGCCCTTTGCTGATTTTCCTTTGCTCCTCTCACTGAAGGAAATCACAGCCATGAGGTTGACTCCCTACTGAGTCCCGAGAGTCTTCTCAGTGGGCCTAAAATGAGCGTTTGGGGGGAATTTTTATAATTTGAAAACATTTTTATAATTTTTTCACTTGACCTAGAATTTTTTTTGACCAAGTAGGAATTTAGCAGCCTTCTACCTTTTTCAGTTCCAGAAATACCACGATTAACAAGCCAGTGACAGAGATCTGCACACATCAGACTCTTCTCGTTGCTGCTTGACTCCACTGGCCATGACGGTAGCCTTGCCCTTGGTAGGGGAGGCCCACCCCTTGGCCCCGGCCACCCAGGATCCAGCTCCTCCCGTTGCGTTTAGGATTTGCAGCTAAGGGGCTGCAGGTCCCACTCTAAGTTCTGGCTTGGAGAAGAGTGAGCAGAGAGCCATTCAACGATGCTCCAATCTCATTACCTTTTGAATCCCTTTGTCTCCAGGCAGGTCTGGCTTCTCTAGTTCACTCACTAGAGGCC
>NW_020840799.1:0-2615 GCF_003676395.1 Aethalodelphis obliquidens | reverse complement strand
TTTTTGTGACTTTTAGTGAGTCATAACAATACAACTACTTATTTCAATTATATGGGGTACTTAGTGTAGTCAAAACCATAGAAATTGGGAGGGTAATGATGCTTTTCAGGTGGTTATGGAACAAAAAGGAAAGTAATGTTTAAAGGACATAGAGTTACCGTTTTAAAACGTAGAAAAGAATTAGATAAATGGTGATGTTCATCGCCCAGTAATATGAATGTATTTAATATCACTGAATGGTGCACTTTATAATAATTCACATGTTATATTTTATGTTATTTGATTTTACTAACATACAAAATTGAGAAAGAATGTAATATCAGGAAGGGGAGTGACCCTGGGATAGAGCAGAGGGTAATCAGAAGGGGGAGACACTGCATATGTTGAAGAAGAGCTGAGAGTCTTCATTGGACAGAAGAGACTTTATAAAAAAGAAAAAAAATAATCTGAGGGTGTATTAAATAGATATCTGTGGGTGTACTGCTATCTCCCATGGGTTATCTCAAAGAGTCTTTAATAAAGTCCATAAGGCTTGCTGAGGCATTTTTAAAAACTGGATTCCCTTGGAGATAATTAGAGGGTGGTACTTAAGTCTATGTCTAGGTTGACAGATTTTGCAGGGAAGACGAACCTGAGAACAGTGGAGGTCCAGAGGGTGTAAGTACATGGAAATTAGAAAAAAAATAATAAATGGAATTAGGAAAACTTTGGACTTCGGAGGTTATGTATTACTGAGTCAGACCTGAGGTTTCTAAGGAGTTATATACAAAGTTGCTCTTTGGATTATTTGTTGATAAAGATAAGTGGAAAAAGTAGAGTCGTTTCCAAGTATAGGTAAGATATAATGAGAGGATGGAGGTGGAAAGTATCGAGGCCCAGAGAAAAGTGGGAAGGTCATATTGGGCCACGATGGTGGTAATAACCCGCAGAACAGATGGTAGGGCAGACTATGGATTCATCTTTTTTATTTCGGCTCCCCACCTGATCCTTAATAATTCTTTGGGAATATTTCATTGCTCTGTGATGCAAGTACAGAATTCGAGTAAGGAGACTACACCCTCAGTGTCCAGCTGTCTGAGTCCTCAGTGTGCTTCAAATGATGGAGAGCTATTGCTTCTTTATGAGAAGAGTTAGTAACTAGTAGCTAAGCTTAAGCTGGAGCTTATGCAATATTGATTCCATTTTATATATACTGTTGGCATGGAGGTTCCTCCTCCTCTTTTCTTGACCATTATGAAATGAATCTATATTTCTCAATATTTGGGTATATCAGATAAATACATTAAGTAAAGGAATCTTATATATTGCTCCCTGCATAATTTGCTTTTTCTCGTTTCTCTTTTACCTTTAGTAAGTTAGCACAGGGAGAGACCTTGAAATGTTCTAATCAGGAGCGATTAGAACATCATATTTCTGGAGATGTTGGTTGGACAGAGCAGGGGTCCCAGTGAGAATCAAAGTTTCTGTTTCTACTTGGAAGTGTACCTGTATAGAGTAGACGGCTCCAGGAAATATCCTAGAATATTGCAGTTAGAGAGGCAGGATCTGGTACCACATCAGTGTACTATGACATGTTTGTCAGTCATCTGATGTGAGATTCTTAAAGCCAATCCCATATGGTAGGGCTGAGTGCGGAGTGATGAAGAACCTGTGGAAGCCTCTGATTCCATGTTAAAGATGAAGCTCTGATTTCGGGGAGAATTTTATTACCTGACTGCATGTCACCCTTCTGTGGGGATGAGATTCTGTGCTTTTCCTCTGTTGATGACCATTGACTGAAAATCATTAGAGGATCATGTCTAGAAAGCATTCATTATTTAATTTCTTAAAGAAGAAAACATAGAAAACATATTTATCCACTTTCAAATTGAGGATCAAGGGGAATGACATCAGTGAAAATATCAGAGTAGGGAGCTCTGGCTTGTGTCCATCGCCAGAAACACTGACATACGTGGTAAAACCTGTCAGAATGATCTTATCAACACATGAAAGTTTCCTTTTCTTTTTTGCCCTGTAGATTTATCATTCATTGAAACTTAACTTACTACAGGATGTGGAGAATAAACAGGGAAGTAGAACCTGTATTTCCTGATGAGAGAATCACTAAGTCATATTAGCTGTTCTGAGCTGTGTCTTACCGTGACTGTAATTAAAACAAACAAACAAAACACTTTTTTTTTGTAAGTCAGTTCTGACATTTCCTCGTTAAAGAGGTAACAGATAGAGACTTAGATCTACCAGAATTGAGTAAAATTTTGATTGTACTTGTGTTGAATATATGAGCGTGACCTGCTACAAATCTTCATTATACTTATTGCCACAACTGACAAATTCCCTTTTTCCACTCCTGATACGTTGCATGTAAGGAATGCATAGGTCACTTATCCCAGCTGGTCACAGGTAAACTCTGCCACATGGATTACTGCATGGCTTCCTGGTGGAAGACCACACATTCTCGAGTATCATGCCTGCAGAGTATCTGGGCTCTTCTTTTTTCTGGCTAAAGGTTAGATAATCACCTAATTTTATGAGAAATATATAAATTGTATTCTTCAGGTTTTTATTTATCCATTCTCTTTCAAGTCCTAAGTGCAAATATTAAAGTGATTTCCAAG
>NW_020840798.1:0-2617 GCF_003676395.1 Aethalodelphis obliquidens | reverse complement strand
AGAATGTAAGAGTCACAGATTTTGCAAAGCAGTACAAAGATCATCCAGATTCACCAATTTTTAGCACTTTTTCTATTTTCGTGCATTCAGCCCTGATACACACTTTCATCTTATCTCTGTCCACATTCCAGTTTTGATAGTTTGCTACATGCTGTCTGCTTGGTGTTCTTTTTCCTCCTACACAAGGTCTGGTCTAGGGCAGGTATTGTGCCTAGTAATGTATCTTTACTTCTCTTAAAAGCTAGAAAATCTCCTCAGCCTTTCTTTGCCTCTATGGCACTGAAGATTTTGAAGTCCAGAGTCACACCCCGCCCCATATTCATGTTTTATTGGGTTTATTTTTTACTATTTCCCCATGAATGAGTTCCAGCATAGCTATAATCTCTGGAATACCACCTAAGTGATGCCGCGTCATTCTCATGACATCACATCGAGATGCACCCTAGGTCTGTCTGCCGTCACTGGTGATATGAATTTTGATCCATTCAACCAAGATGCTTGTCCCATTTCTCCACTTAATAATTTCTGATTTTCTTATTTCTCCATGTAACTAACTAATAAGAAATCATTGGAGAGACACTTGTAGATGAACCAAATAACCTAGAAGCAGAGACCATTCTGATTGGTCCTTTCAGGTCCTGTGCTCACCACTGAACCAAGCATCCGCTGAGGAGATGCAGGACCCCAGTTGCCCCAGCCTGGGTCACATGCCCATGGGAGTGTGAGGGGTTGAAGGTCCCTACCTTTCGCCAACCCCGAGAACAGAAGCATGGGATGCAGCAGTGATTCTCAGCCAGAGGTGTTCCCCAGGGGACACCTTCAGTGTCTGGAAACACTCTTGTTTGTCACAATTGAAGGGGTGATGCTGCTGGCATCTGGTGGGTAGAGACCAGGGATGCTGGTCAACGTCCTGCAATGTCCAGGACGTCCCCCCCGACCCCTGCAAGAAGGATCTGGACCCACAGTGTCACTAGTTTGGAGGGTAGGTAACCCGGAAATAGGGGAAAGGACGATTCTGCACAGGTGATTACACTGAGTGGAGGGAAAGCCTTCCTGTCCACCCTGAGCCTCCCAGCCGGGAGTGCCAGCCTGGTGAAGCTGAGAGCACAGACTCCAGAGTCGCAGTGCTGGCTTCAAATCCGGCCTCAGCCACCACGAGCTGTGGGACCCGGAACCAGTTCCTGAACTTCTCTGAGCCTCGGTTTCCTCATCTGTGAAATACGGCAGTAGGAACACCCCCCTCACAGGGTTACTACGAGGATTAAGTGAGTTCACATTTGTGCTATGCTTACAACAGTGCCTGGGATATAAGTATCTGTCACATGAATGATGGGAGATGTCTGTCCCCTGAGGAGGTTATATACTCACTTCTAATCCTGACTGCCTGATATCCCCTGCCTCTATGTCTGATCATAAAGAGTGAGAAAACTTACTGGTCCCTCCCTACCTCCGTTACCTCATCTGTAGGATGGAGAAATAAGAACAGAGGCCACCTCATGAGGATTAAATGGAACCTGACATGTCATTCATGCAGCAGAGTAAATACTCAATAACCACTGGGTAGAAATAATAGTCCTCTCAGAAATTACTGCAGCTACATACTGCCAGCACCGTGGGAGACACTTTATATTGAAAGGAAGTGTTTAATTTTTTTAGGAAAGCAGATGGTTTTAAGAAAGCAGCAAAGCAAACGTTGTCACAGCTAACGTGTTTCCAGCTCTCAGTAAGTGGCAAACATTGTTAAATTTAAAGATCCTTTTCTAGGATTACCTTGTTCAGTCCTCACACTCCTCTATGAGAGAGCAGTTATTTTTATTCCTTTATACAGAAATGTAAACTGAGGCCAGGGAAGGTCAGGATGCTTGACCCAGGATCCCCAGCTGTACGTGGCCAAGTAGGAATGCAACCCTAGGTGGGCTGCCCCTGAGTGCACGTGCTCAGCCCCCAAACTAAGGGTGACTGGACACTACCTAGGCACTAACATTCTATTCCTTCGTCTCTGTTCTCTGTCCTTCCAGCCAAGTGTTTGCTTCACCTTTTACATGGAATCGAATGACTCTGACTTTGAATCACAATCTTCTTCTGAAACTTCGAAACCTGGTTCAAAGCGCACCTCCCCTTCGAAGCCTCGTGCAAAGTACAAGGAGATCAAGGCGTGGGAATGTCCCCTGTGCTGCCTCAGCATTCTCTACCTTTCCTAATACCTGAGGCTCCTCAGCTTCCCACCCTAGACCCCGCGCTCCCAAAACACACTTCCTGGGCTACTCTGGTGTAAAACTCCAAAATACAGCTGCTTAAATATGCCACAGTTGATTTCTCTCTGATGGTGATTGTGTGTAAACTTCCAGGGGGGAAGTGTTACAAACTGGTGGATTTGGGCAGCCAGGGTCCTTCAACTTTGTTGCTCTGTGCCACCTGGCTGGAGAGGGCTCACCCCCCACACCCAGTCCACATTCTGGGTCAGGGGAAGGGAGGGGGGAAGAGGGACGGGGAAGACACACTTTAGTCCTTCAAAGGGCAACTCCTTCAAGATGCCCAGATCACTTTTCCTCAAACCTCATTGGCCAGAGCATAGTCACATGACCACATCTAGCTGCAAGAGATGCTGGGAAGTGCA
>NW_020840797.1:0-2617 GCF_003676395.1 Aethalodelphis obliquidens | reverse complement strand
AGAATGTAAGAGTCACAGATTTTGCAAAGCAGTACAAAGATCATCCAGATTCACCAATTTTTAGCACTTTTTCTATTTTCGTGCATTCAGCCCTGATACACACTTTCATCTTATCTCTGTCCACATTCCAGTTTTGATAGTTTGCTACATGCTGTCTGCTTGGTGTTCTTTTTCCTCCTACACAAGGTCTGGTCTAGGGCAGGTATTGTGCCTAGTAATGTATCTTTACTTCTCTTAAAAGCTAGAAAATCTCCTCAGCCTTTCTTTGCCTCTATGGCACTGAAGATTTTGAAGTCCAGAGTCACACCCCGCCCCATATTCATGTTTTATTGGGTTTATTTTTTACTATTTCCCCATGAATGAGTTCCAGCATAGCTATAATCTCTGGAATACCACCTAAGTGATGCCGCGTCATTCTCATGACATCACATCGAGATGCACCCTAGGTCTGTCTGCCGTCACTGGTGATATGAATTTTGATCCATTCAACCAAGATGCTTGTCCCATTTCTCCACTTAATAATTTCTGATTTTCTTATTTCTCCATGTAACTAACTAATAAGAAATCATTGGAGAGACACTTGTAGATGAACCAAATAACCTAGAAGCAGAGACCATTCTGATTGGTCCTTTCAGGTCCTGTGCTCACCACTGAACCAAGCATCCGCTGAGGAGATGCAGGACCCCAGTTGCCCCAGCCTGGGTCACATGCCCATGGGAGTGTGAGGGGTTGAAGGTCCCTACCTTTCGCCAACCCCGAGAACAGAAGCATGGGATGCAGCAGTGATTCTCAGCCAGAGGTGTTCCCCAGGGGACACCTTCAGTGTCTGGAAACACTCTTGTTTGTCACAATTGAAGGGGTGATGCTGCTGGCATCTGGTGGGTAGAGACCAGGGATGCTGGTCAACGTCCTGCAATGTCCAGGACGTCCCCCCCGACCCCTGCAAGAAGGATCTGGACCCACAGTGTCACTAGTTTGGAGGGTAGGTAACCCGGAAATAGGGGAAAGGACGATTCTGCACAGGTGATTACACTGAGTGGAGGGAAAGCCTTCCTGTCCACCCTGAGCCTCCCAGCCGGGAGTGCCAGCCTGGTGAAGCTGAGAGCACAGACTCCAGAGTCGCAGTGCTGGCTTCAAATCCGGCCTCAGCCACCACGAGCTGTGGGACCCGGAACCAGTTCCTGAACTTCTCTGAGCCTCGGTTTCCTCATCTGTGAAATACGGCAGTAGGAACACCCCCCTCACAGGGTTACTACGAGGATTAAGTGAGTTCACATTTGTGCTATGCTTACAACAGTGCCTGGGATATAAGTATCTGTCACATGAATGATGGGAGATGTCTGTCCCCTGAGGAGGTTATATACTCACTTCTAATCCTGACTGCCTGATATCCCCTGCCTCTATGTCTGATCATAAAGAGTGAGAAAACTTACTGGTCCCTCCCTACCTCCGTTACCTCATCTGTAGGATGGAGAAATAAGAACAGAGGCCACCTCATGAGGATTAAATGGAACCTGACATGTCATTCATGCAGCAGAGTAAATACTCAATAACCACTGGGTAGAAATAATAGTCCTCTCAGAAATTACTGCAGCTACATACTGCCAGCACCGTGGGAGACACTTTATATTGAAAGGAAGTGTTTAATTTTTTTAGGAAAGCAGATGGTTTTAAGAAAGCAGCAAAGCAAACGTTGTCACAGCTAACGTGTTTCCAGCTCTCAGTAAGTGGCAAACATTGTTAAATTTAAAGATCCTTTTCTAGGATTACCTTGTTCAGTCCTCACACTCCTCTATGAGAGAGCAGTTATTTTTATTCCTTTATACAGAAATGTAAACTGAGGCCAGGGAAGGTCAGGATGCTTGACCCAGGATCCCCAGCTGTACGTGGCCAAGTAGGAATGCAACCCTAGGTGGGCTGCCCCTGAGTGCACGTGCTCAGCCCCCAAACTAAGGGTGACTGGACACTACCTAGGCACTAACATTCTATTCCTTCGTCTCTGTTCTCTGTCCTTCCAGCCAAGTGTTTGCTTCACCTTTTACATGGAATCGAATGACTCTGACTTTGAATCACAATCTTCTTCTGAAACTTCGAAACCTGGTTCAAAGCGCACCTCCCCTTCGAAGCCTCGTGCAAAGTACAAGGAGATCAAGGCGTGGGAATGTCCCCTGTGCTGCCTCAGCATTCTCTACCTTTCCTAATACCTGAGGCTCCTCAGCTTCCCACCCTAGACCCCGCGCTCCCAAAACACACTTCCTGGGCTACTCTGGTGTAAAACTCCAAAATACAGCTGCTTAAATATGCCACAGTTGATTTCTCTCTGATGGTGATTGTGTGTAAACTTCCAGGGGGGAAGTGTTACAAACTGGTGGATTTGGGCAGCCAGGGTCCTTCAACTTTGTTGCTCTGTGCCACCTGGCTGGAGAGGGCTCACCCCCCACACCCAGTCCACATTCTGGGTCAGGGGAAGGGAGGGGGGAAGAGGGACGGGGAAGACACACTTTAGTCCTTCAAAGGGCAACTCCTTCAAGATGCCCAGATCACTTTTCCTCAAACCTCATTGGCCAGAGCATAGTCACATGACCACATCTAGCTGCAAGAGATGCTGGGAAGTGCA
>NW_020840796.1:417-2618 GCF_003676395.1 Aethalodelphis obliquidens | reverse complement strand
TTAAGTCAATCACTGGCTGGTACTATTACTGATTGATTTTTCAGACCAATTAGGACACACTGCCTGGAGCTATAAATGAATGAAATGAATGAATGAAACTCCAGATGTGCAAGCTATTTGGAAGAAACTAACACCACAACAAAACTGATTTTCTTATATGCAGAAAGAAAACTGTTGGAGAGGTGGATGACTCTTGGTTAGGAAACCTTTATAGGAATTTAAAAACTGATTTTGACTGGAATATTCTTTTCTCCCACAGAGACGATTTCCTTCAGTAAAGAAATAAGCAATCACAATATCTAGCTGTTTGACAATGTGAGAAGTTTGACGTGTAGACATGACCATCAAGATGTATCTTTGAATTCTGAAGGATCTAAATGTTTTTTGTTTTGTTTTGTTTTTGTTTTTGTTTTTGTTTTTTGCGGTTTGCGGGCCTCTCACTGCTGTGGCCTCTCCCGTTGTGGAGCACAGGCTCTGGACACACAGGCTCAGCGGCCATGGCTCACGGGCCCAGCCACTCCGCGGCATGTGGGATCTTCCAGGACCGGGGCGCGAATCCGTGTCCCCTGCATCGGCAGGCGGACTCTCAACCACTGCGCCACCAGGGAAGCCCGGATCTAAATGTTTTTTGGTATGGTCCACTGTATTGTGAAAGAATTATTATTTTTTTTTACTCGAAGTATAGGTAATTTACAATGTCAGTGTTAGTTTCAGGTGTACAGCAAAGTGATTCAGCCATATATATATATATATTTAATATATATATTATTTTTCATATTCTTTTCCCTTATAGGTTATTACAAAATATTCGGTATGGTTCCGCGTGCTATAAGGACCTAAATATTTTAATGTACGTGAAACATCATAAAACATCACTGATGTACTCCCCGAGGAGCGGCGGGGATGTACAGAGGCGCAGGAGGAGAAAGAGGCGGGGAAGAGGAGGAGAGTCGCCGCTTCCCAAACACTCTCCGGGGAGCTGTGCGCGACGCCCGCCGCCAGGAGTCCCGACCCGGCTGCCCGCGGCCACTTCCTTCCCGCGCCTGCAGCCCAGGAACAAAGTTGCCAAGAAACAGCGGGCCGGGGGCGCAGCGGGGCGGCGCTCTGGCCTCTGCGCGCGCCGCTTGTGGTAGGCGGCGGCGCGGCCCGAGAGGAGGCAGCAGCAGTTGGAGTGTTTGGCCGAACGCAGTAGACGTAGCCTCGGCGCGGCGGGAACGGCGGCCGAGGCGACCCGACGTCGCGGCGCCCAGACCTGAGCCGGTCCTCAGACGGCAGCCGCGGTGCCCGAGTGCTTCCCGGGGGCCCCAGGCGGCGGCGCGAGCCCCGGAGAGGAGGGGGCGGTCCTGCGCGCGGAGGAGCGGGAGGCTGGTGCTCCCCATCCCCGCCAGCCTACCTTCTCACCGAACTCTCTAAAAATAACTCCGGCCCGCTGGGGCCGGGAGGAGCCGCAGCCGCAGTCCCCGAGCGCAGCCGGGGAGGCGTGTAGAGCCAGGGTCCGGAGGGAGCCTTCCCGGCCGCGCGGAGCGAAGTTGGCGAAGGAAGCAGGAGCTCCCGGCCGCCGGGCGCCGCGCGACCCTCGCCCCGCCTACCCTCTGCCGCTGAGGTTTGGCTGATTGGGCCGAGGCGGGCGGGCGGAGCGCGCAGGGCGGAGGCGGCGCCCGGGGGCGCAGAGACACCCTGGCCCGGGCCGCGGGGGCAGATGGTGTCCTATGTGGATAACAGCTTCCGCCAGGCGGTGATGAAGAACCCAGCTGAGAGGACCCCCCCAGTTGCTGACTGGATAATGACGCATTCTCGTAAGCGTTGGGATGGTGACGACAGGGGATCGTGCTGCCAACCGTCTTCAGAAAAATAAGCCCTCCTGATCCTTGGGACCATCAGACACTTAGGATCTAACGCTTGAAAGAGTTGCTTCGCATGTTAGGTATTGGATGCCATTTGTTCAAATCCAAATGCTCTCCTCTGCTGGTGTAATTGTTTAATGAGGGGAGAAGAGAATAAAATAGACTCTTCCACTGGCTGCCTTGGGACAAGGCCCAGGAATGGCACCTGGTACCGTTATTTATTTTTTATTTTTTTCTGATGGAGCCGTCACATCTGGAGATTGTAGATAGGTTGCACATATTCATCAAACGTGTGGAACATGGATGATAATTTTACAAGGAAAATTCATTTCACAGTGTCTCCAGAAAGTTCCTATT
>NW_020840796.1:0-407 GCF_003676395.1 Aethalodelphis obliquidens | reverse complement strand
CAGGACTCAAGAGATGCAGGTGCCTCTAGCTTTAGCCCCAGGGGATCACAGTCAAGGGTGTGTGGGAGACTGGTCTCTGCAGCTGGGACAAGACTCTTAGAGGCATAAGAGTGGTCCAAACTTAAAATCTCACAGAAGTTCACGGGGGTCCTGCAGTTCCCAGCATCGTCCCTGGGAAACACTCTCACAGTCCCAGGAACGTTGGGAGGAATCAAAGGGAGGCTGTCAAGGACACTGGATGTAATACCCTCCAGAGATGGCAGGCATGGGCCAGGGTGCATCGGATTTTCGGGATCCAATGGAGGACCCAAGGGTTGAAGATCAGGGGCGCAACAGCACCCGGAAGGCTTAGAAGGATGCTGCAGCCATGGGCTCAGCAATGCAGGGTTGTCCATCAAGGGATCGCC
>NW_020840795.1:0-2619 GCF_003676395.1 Aethalodelphis obliquidens | reverse complement strand
ATATTCAGGAAAAAACTCATACGCCCTTTTTGGCCAAGTGCATCATTATCGACGTTCTGCCTCTTTTCCTGTGTTTTAAATGCAATCCAATTCCGATTCCTCCTGAAATCGGTTTCCTGCAATTCTGCCCCGAATTCAAGTCCTCTTGGCAGCCCTACTTCAGTATATTTTCGGACAATAGCTGTCATTTATAACTCTGCAGGTTTGTGAATTACAGTGCCCCTGAGCTCCTTTCTTCAACTCGCTTTCTTGTGAGCTGGCCACAACACCGCAGGATTGCTTCAGGCCCTAATCTGGTTCCGGCACGGCATGCTGAGCCTTTGGTTTATTCCTCTTCCCTGTGGGAAATGAGAGTTAAATTTGCCCGTCCAGACACCTCCAGTAGTCTCTCATTGGTTCTCCCTATTCCTGTTCATCTTCCGCAGAAATTGCAAACTGGGCCAAACAGGAGGTTAAAGGCACTCACTCTCCAAGTGAGGAGAGTGTTAGTAAAGCGTCTGGAATGTTGCACCCGAGTACCAGGGAACGAAAAGTGAGACACATTTGAACACGTTTCTCGATCACACGGTGGATCATACTCTGGGTTCCACATGCATGTTTTAGCTGAAGGAAGAATCCCTTAAACCTGGAGAGTTGAGACCCATGTAATGGGTACCATGCAATATGACTTCAAAGGGTCTGCATTTGCTCACCGAACCTCACCAATCTTATGTGCCCCAAGTGTCCAGCCTTATGTGTCACCCAGCTCTGGGTTAGATATGGTAAATGCAGGTTGCATCAGAAGCCTTGAATGAATTACTTAAGTATTGCTCTCTATTTCACTGTCATTGTGTTTTTTTTAAGAAATTTATTTTTAAATTGGGATTTAGCTGATTTTCACTGCTTTAATGCCGCTGTACACACTCTTGATTCTCTTACAGAGATATATAAATCCATAGCTTTTATGATTCTTACTAGTCAGGTATATTCCTAGGCGTTGAATATGGGGTGTTGAGTCCATTTCATTGAGCAAGGAGTAGCTCTTGTCTATTCCATATTTGGCTTATAGAACTTTATCTGTGCTCATTTCAATCTCTGGTTTTATGCAGCACCCCAACTCACCTTTCCCCTTAAGCAAGCATAAGTTGGTTTTCTAAATTTGAGACCCTGTTCTGTTTTGGAATTCAGTTCCTGTGTAGCCAAGTTTACATTCCGTGTATTAGTGATATCTTATGATGTTTCTTTTTCTGTGTGACTTATTTCAGTTAGATTCATCGTACTTAATCCACTCATTATGCTGCTACGGGCCTGATGACATAGGTTTCATTGCTGAGTGATATTGCATTGTACGTAAGTACCACAACTTCTTTATCCATTTTTCTCTCTCTGCGATATTGAGCTTGTACCGTAAATGAGGTTCTTGGAAACAGAGCCGTCCCAAACTTTGGGGTGGCTGTGTCTTTTTGATTTTAATTTCCCTAATCTATAGGAACATAAGTGGAAGTGCCCTAGGCTCTGTTGCTTTGTTTTTTAGATGTTTCAGGAAACACCATACACTTCTCCAGAGTGGCTGTTGGCAATTTACATCCCGCCCATCAGCATAAGAAGGCTCCCAGTTCTCCATGGCCTGTCATGCCTTTATGGATTTTACACATTTTTCAGATGGCCCTTTTGACCAGGGGAAAGTGAGACTTCATTGTAGTGCAGATTTCCTTTGCAAGCTTGCTTGGTTGGCCAAAAAGTCTGTATGCGTTTTTTCCTGACTATATTCAGGAAAAAACACATACGCCCTTTTTGGCCAAGTGCATCATTGTCGAGGTTCTGACTCTCTTCATATGTTTTCAATGCAATTCCAGTATACCTCCTGAAATCGGTTTCCTGCAATTCTGCCTTGCTTTCAATGCTTCTTCATAGCCTTACCTCAATATATTTTTTGAAAATAGTTGGCCTTTATAACTCTGCAGGTTTTTGAATTGCAGTGGCCCTTAGCTCCATTTTTCAGCTCTTATTTTTGTGATCTTGCCCCATAACCACAGGATTCCTTGAAGCTCTATTCTTCTTCTGGGGCACCTTGCTGTGCCTTTGGTTAATTCTTCTTACTGATGTGAAATTAGAGTGACATGTGCCCATTGAAACTGCTACAGCTAGTTTCTCACTGGTTCCCCCTATTCCCATTCATCCTCCGCACTAACTGCAGACTGTGCGATACCAGAACTTAAAGGCATTGACTCTCCATGTGGGGATGTTGTTAGTAAAGCGGCTGGAATGTCGATCCGGAGCCCCAGGAGAGGAAAAATGAGGTGTGTTTTAGAAACCTTTCCCGATCATTGGTATACCAGTCGCTGGGTTTCCCAAGCATGGTTTAGCTGTAGGAAGATTCCCTTCAACCTGGAGTGTTGGGACCCTTGGAATGAGTAGCATGAAGTATTGCATTAAACTTTCGGCAGTTGCTCACCAAAGCTCACCAATCCTCTCAGCCCCAAGTGTCCAGCCTTATGTCTTATCCAGCTGTGGGTTTATATGTGGTCAATCCAGGTTGCATCACAGCCCCTGAGCGAATTTTGTAAGAATTTTTCTCTCTTTCATTGTTTCAGCGTTTTGTTTTTAAAATTTATTTCTATAATGGGGTTTAGCTCATTT
>NW_020840794.1:0-2620 GCF_003676395.1 Aethalodelphis obliquidens | reverse complement strand
TCTGTTTTTAATTGTAATGGTTTGCCCCATGCAGCCCAGGCCTCTAGACAGTGAGTAATGACATGCTGTACTCGTTCCCCAGCTAACGGAGTAGCATGAAGCACGCCAGAGCAGGTGTCAATAGAAACATGAATATACTGTAACTTTCCGAAAGAGGAAAAATGAGTTACATCCATTTGCCACAAACTATTCGGAAGCAATCCACGAGGATTAACCCCAACAGGAGAAACAGGTGTAAAGGTTACGCAGACAGGGCATTGCTTCACAATCTTACGAGCAGCGGCACGGGAAATAAAAAACTTTTTCCGAAGTACCACAGAAGAAACATGATATAAAGCATGAAATTCTTGGGCCTGCAAAAGGGGATCTAAAATGGGAAAAGCACGAGTTGCCAAATCGACGCGTGCATTAGCGGACGCCATGGGTCCAGGCAATAGACTATGCGCACGTATATGAGTAATATAAAAGGGATTTACGCGCTGCAAAATACAAGCGCGCAACTTTACTAACAAAGGAGCTATAATGCTTGAGGGTTTAATAAAAGAAACTAATTCTAAATTCTTAACAGCATTTACCACATATAATGAATCTGAAACCAAATTAAAAGGCTGAGGAAACCTATTAAATACCGTTAATACTACTTCACACTCAACCAATTGAGGGGTATTAAGACAAAAAGTTAAAATCACGGGGTCATTACCCTCTACCATATAAGCACCTTTCCCTGACTTAGAACCATCAGTATAAATGGTCAAAGCATCCTTTAAAGGAGCTGAAGCAGTTATCTTGGGAAACAATATGGGATGATTGATTACAAATTTCAATAATTCACTTTTAGGCAAATGATTATCAAAAACATTAGGAAACATACATGCAAGAATAGACCACTCAGTCACAGTAGCTATCAAGACTTCCATTTGCTCTTTAGTATAAGGTATAATCAATTTATCAGGCATCACTGCAAAGCAACTCAAGCACTGTTTAATGCCTAAAATAGCTACTTCAGCAACCATGGAAGGATAATGAGTTAATGTTCGTAATCCAAGAGATTTAGTATGGATCCATAATAAAGGTCCATCCTGCCATAATACAGCAGTAGGAAATCCAAAAGTTGGCAAAATACATAACCAAAGGGGAAGGGATGGATCAAATCTAATCAATTGTGCAGCACTCATTGCTTGTTCCACTTTGGATAAGGCTGTAATAGCTTCTGGCGTTAAACTTCGGGGAGAAAGAAGATTGGAATCTCCTTCTAAAATGCGAAATAAAGGCATCAAATCATGACGGGTTAACTTTAAATAAGGACGTAACCAGTTTATATCACCTAATAATTTTTGAAAATCATTCAAAGTTTGTAAATGCTCAGTCCTAATTATCAATTTCTGTGGCAAAATTGTATGATGAGAAATCCGTGCCCCCAAAAACTGTGTTATGTCACCCCTCTGAATTTTTTTAGGAGCAAGATATAAGCCTTTCTCGTGCAAGCATTGCACTAGCACAGTCAAAGCATGTTCCAAATCTTCCATAATAGGAGCAGCTAGCAATATATCATCCATATAATGAATGATACGTAAAGATGGACACAATTTTCGAAGGGGCTGCAAAGCGGTATCCACATATAACTGACACATAGTAGGGCTATTTGCCATTCCTTGAGGTAACACAATCCACTGATACCGCTTATCCGGGTATTCATGATTCACCGTTGGCAAAGTAAAAGCAAAACGCTCCCTATCATTTTTATGTAATGGGATAGAAAAGAAACAATCTTTAATATCTACCACTATAATCGGCCAATCCCTAGGAAGAGTGGACAAAACCGGTAAACCACGCTGAATAGGTCCCATTAATTGCATCTGCTGATTGATGGCGCGCAAATCATGCAGTAATCGCCATTTACCAGATTTTTTCTTAATTACAAAAATAGGGGTATTCCAAGGGGAAGTAGACTCCTCTAAATGTCCCAAATGTATCTGTTCTGTAACCAATTGTGTGGCTGCCAATAACTTTTCTCGGGATAAAGGCCACTGAGGAACCCAAACAGGGTCAAAAGTCATCCAAGTAATAGGAATCATAGACTCAGTGGCCCTTAAGAAAAACCCAAGCCTGCCCGGTCTCTTTTTTGAATCAATTCCAAAGGGGATTGTATACCTTGTAACCGCCGGCCTAGGCCTCTGTCGGGAACATAACCTTGCTTCAGCATTATTTTCTGGGCTGCTTCAGAATAGTCATTGGTCAATGTCAACTTCATTTGAGATTGAACATTTCGACCCCACAAATTAAAAGGCAATCCATCTACTACAAAAGGCTGAAAACAACCACTATGCTTCTCAAATTTCCAAGTCAACAATTTTAAACTAAGATTAGGTGTTTTAGCATATCCCAAACCTTGTAGAGTTTGTGAAGACTGTTGAAGGGGCCATGCTTTTGGCCAATCTTGTTGGGTAATAATACTACGATCAGCGCCAGTATCTACAAGGCCTACAAATTTACGGCCCTCAATCCATAAAGTCATCATTGGCCGATCATCAAGAGACAAGGAAAGAAAAGCTGAATCAATGCCTGATGACCCAAATCCATGAGAACCCCGTTCAGCGGGCAAAGAGGGATATTTATCATG
>NW_020840793.1:0-2620 GCF_003676395.1 Aethalodelphis obliquidens | reverse complement strand
TCTGTTTTTAATTGTAATGGTTTGCCCCATGCAGCCCAGGCCTCTAGACAGTGAGTAATGACATGCTGTACTCGTTCCCCAGCTAACGGAGTAGCATGAAGCACGCCAGAGCAGGTGTCAATAGAAACATGAATATACTGTAACTTTCCGAAAGAGGAAAAATGAGTTACATCCATTTGCCACAAACTATTCGGAAGCAATCCACGAGGATTAACCCCAACAGGAGAAACAGGTGTAAAGGTTACGCAGACAGGGCATTGCTTCACAATCTTACGAGCAGCGGCACGGGAAATAAAAAACTTTTTCCGAAGTACCACAGAAGAAACATGATATAAAGCATGAAATTCTTGGGCCTGCAAAAGGGGATCTAAAATGGGAAAAGCACGAGTTGCCAAATCGACGCGTGCATTAGCGGACGCCATGGGTCCAGGCAATAGACTATGCGCACGTATATGAGTAATATAAAAGGGATTTACGCGCTGCAAAATACAAGCGCGCAACTTTACTAACAAAGGAGCTATAATGCTTGAGGGTTTAATAAAAGAAACTAATTCTAAATTCTTAACAGCATTTACCACATATAATGAATCTGAAACCAAATTAAAAGGCTGAGGAAACCTATTAAATACCGTTAATACTACTTCACACTCAACCAATTGAGGGGTATTAAGACAAAAAGTTAAAATCACGGGGTCATTACCCTCTACCATATAAGCACCTTTCCCTGACTTAGAACCATCAGTATAAATGGTCAAAGCATCCTTTAAAGGAGCTGAAGCAGTTATCTTGGGAAACAATATGGGATGATTGATTACAAATTTCAATAATTCACTTTTAGGCAAATGATTATCAAAAACATTAGGAAACATACATGCAAGAATAGACCACTCAGTCACAGTAGCTATCAAGACTTCCATTTGCTCTTTAGTATAAGGTATAATCAATTTATCAGGCATCACTGCAAAGCAACTCAAGCACTGTTTAATGCCTAAAATAGCTACTTCAGCAACCATGGAAGGATAATGAGTTAATGTTCGTAATCCAAGAGATTTAGTATGGATCCATAATAAAGGTCCATCCTGCCATAATACAGCAGTAGGAAATCCAAAAGTTGGCAAAATACATAACCAAAGGGGAAGGGATGGATCAAATCTAATCAATTGTGCAGCACTCATTGCTTGTTCCACTTTGGATAAGGCTGTAATAGCTTCTGGCGTTAAACTTCGGGGAGAAAGAAGATTGGAATCTCCTTCTAAAATGCGAAATAAAGGCATCAAATCATGACGGGTTAACTTTAAATAAGGACGTAACCAGTTTATATCACCTAATAATTTTTGAAAATCATTCAAAGTTTGTAAATGCTCAGTCCTAATTATCAATTTCTGTGGCAAAATTGTATGATGAGAAATCCGTGCCCCCAAAAACTGTGTTATGTCACCCCTCTGAATTTTTTTAGGAGCAAGATATAAGCCTTTCTCGTGCAAGCATTGCACTAGCACAGTCAAAGCATGTTCCAAATCTTCCATAATAGGAGCAGCTAGCAATATATCATCCATATAATGAATGATACGTAAAGATGGACACAATTTTCGAAGGGGCTGCAAAGCGGTATCCACATATAACTGACACATAGTAGGGCTATTTGCCATTCCTTGAGGTAACACAATCCACTGATACCGCTTATCCGGGTATTCATGATTCACCGTTGGCAAAGTAAAAGCAAAACGCTCCCTATCATTTTTATGTAATGGGATAGAAAAGAAACAATCTTTAATATCTACCACTATAATCGGCCAATCCCTAGGAAGAGTGGACAAAACCGGTAAACCACGCTGAATAGGTCCCATTAATTGCATCTGCTGATTGATGGCGCGCAAATCATGCAGTAATCGCCATTTACCAGATTTTTTCTTAATTACAAAAATAGGGGTATTCCAAGGGGAAGTAGACTCCTCTAAATGTCCCAAATGTATCTGTTCTGTAACCAATTGTGTGGCTGCCAATAACTTTTCTCGGGATAAAGGCCACTGAGGAACCCAAACAGGGTCAAAAGTCATCCAAGTAATAGGAATCATAGACTCAGTGGCCCTTAAGAAAAACCCAAGCCTGCCCGGTCTCTTTTTTGAATCAATTCCAAAGGGGATTGTATACCTTGTAACCGCCGGCCTAGGCCTCTGTCGGGAACATAACCTTGCTTCAGCATTATTTTCTGGGCTGCTTCAGAATAGTCATTGGTCAATGTCAACTTCATTTGAGATTGAACATTTCGACCCCACAAATTAAAAGGCAATCCATCTACTACAAAAGGCTGAAAACAACCACTATGCTTCTCAAATTTCCAAGTCAACAATTTTAAACTAAGATTAGGTGTTTTAGCATATCCCAAACCTTGTAGAGTTTGTGAAGACTGTTGAAGGGGCCATGCTTTTGGCCAATCTTGTTGGGTAATAATACTACGATCAGCGCCAGTATCTACAAGGCCTACAAATTTACGGCCCTCAATCCATAAAGTCATCATTGGCCGATCATCAAGAGACAAGGAAAGAAAAGCTGAATCAATGCCTGATGACCCAAATCCATGAGAACCCCGTTCAGCGGGCAAAGAGGGATATTTATCATG
>NW_020840792.1:0-2621 GCF_003676395.1 Aethalodelphis obliquidens | reverse complement strand
TCTACAATGAGACACCATTTCACTATCACAAGATTGACAACAATTTTATACTTTGTTAATATCAAATGTTGATGAGGATGTGGAACAAACACTGTTGATAGGAGTAGAAATTAGCATGACCCCATTGTAAAAACTCTGGCATGATCTAGTAATGTTGGAAATCTTCTTTCCCTATGAGATGACAATTTCAGTCCTAAGTATGAGCACTGAAGCAGCTTCCCAGCCATTTGATTCTATGGCTCACACAGAAAATGATGATTGTATGGCATACAGGAGTAAGATGACAAAGTTGTTCAGGGCCAGAACCAAGCGGTCCAGGGGCTGCTGTCTGGCTGTCTCTGGAGATGAAGGCCTCAAAGTCCCAGGTCCAAAAGTTGGAAAGCTCTGCCCTGGAAGGCTCTTGTACGTGGGCACCAGGAAACATGCGCCAGAATGTTTATAGTAGCGCTATGAATAATATCTGCCCAAATGGAAACAACCCAAATTACCCATTGACAGTAGAATCGATACATAGCTTGAGATACAGTTGATTCTTGTTATTTGTAGATTCCATACTTGCAAATTCCCCTCTTTGCTAAAATTCATTTTTAACCACAAATCAGTACCAGAGTGCTTTCCTCCTCATTCGAGAGAGCTGTGAAAAACCTGAGTTGGTAGAATATGTTCCCAACTGAGGTCAAACAAGGTGACGCCCTGCCTTCTGGTTTCAGTCTCATACTGCAAGCAAGTGTCCTTTTCATGATTTATTTGGTGCCACATAATTTGCATTTTTGTGCTTCTTTGTTGGTGATTTCATAATTAAAGATGGCCTCCAAGCTTAGTGCTGAAGTACTGTCTAGTGTTCTTGAGTGCAAAATGACTATGACGTGCACTCAAGAAAATATGTGTGCTACATAAACTTTGTTCAGGCATGATTTATAATGCTGTTGGCTGTGAGGTCAGTGTTAATGAATCAATAATATTTGTATTAAATAGAGTGCCTTTAAACAGAAACACACATGAAACATGATTACGCAGCGATCAGTCAATGAAAATGTTGTGACCAGCGGATGGTAGGAACTTGAAATTATATTTCCCTTAGGAGCAATGTTTCAGGATTGCCTAATTCAGTGTTCATGGCAACTTTATAGACTGCAAATAACTATCATGATAATGAGAGTCTACTGTATATTCATTTGGTGGAACAGTGTACAGCAATGAAAATGAACAAGTGCCTACCACATGCGACAACAGGGATGAATCTCAGTTACACAGTATCACACGGGAGAAGTCAGAAACAACACAAATGATTCCATTTACATAAAGACCAAAGGATGCAGCAAAACCAACGTTGTTAGGAATATGAACCTATGTAGTGAATAACTAAAGAAAAGGAAGGGAACGATGAAGACAAAGGATAGAGGTTACTTCTGAGGAGGGTGAAGGGAAAGGAATTGGAGCTTCCATGCAAGGAACTTCTAAGGTTATGGTGACGTTTGAAAAAACACTGCTATAAAAGTTTACTGAGGGAATGAATGACTCCCAAGTCTGTATCTCTCTCTAGCTTTGACCCCTCACTGGTGTTCCAGAACCAAATTTCTAAGTGCATTCCACCTGCATGTCCTATAAGAAACACAACCTTAATGTATCCAAAATCCCATCATTTCCCTCCCAATCTTTCTTTACTTCCTGTGTCCTTATGCTCCCCACCACAAAGTCACTCAAAACGGAAATGTTAGTCACCTTTGACTTCTGCTTCCTTGTGGTGGCCATAGAAACATGCCCCTCCGATCCACTGCAGGGAACATAGTAGATTGGCAAGTGCCAGCTGCCACTTCTCTGGCACCACCATTGTTTGTGCCAAGATCCCACATCCTCTGGGTAGCTCCCAGCCAGTGACTGAGCATGGCAGGGGCATACTGCTTCAGGACAGGGACTCCTCTAAATGGCAGCTGTAGGGTGGGGACTCCACATGAGCCTGAACAAACTAAACTAAACGGAACTAAAGTTTACTGTTAGAACGAAACTGCATCTGAGATTCTTCTTATCTGACCCTCTTTTCCCCCACGTCTCTCTTACAGACGTCAGACCCGCATCGCACCCTGAAGAAGAAGACTCATTCCTGCTCCTTCTCCTTTATCCTTCACATGCCATTCTCCCATCATGTTCGTTCATGTCCAATCATGCCTTGGTGTCCGTATTTTTGGAGGACCCAAACTAACAAAAGTGGTACCAGGAGTGGTCTGAGAAGTTAGCTATAAGATGGGGTTTATGGACCAGCTCACTCACTGCCCAAATGACAAAGAGCGTACCATTTTGAGTGTTATGTGGGGCATGGATAATCTCTAGCACAAGGTTACCTCCTGATTCCTTAAGGTTTTATCCATACGTACCTTGAAAAATATCCCAGTGGAGGGTCTTACTTGTGGCCTGTGAGATGATTCAGGCCTTTGAATGGTAGGGAGGGCACTATGTCTATAGGGAGGGCAGAGGCGGCTGTTCATCACTGTTATACTGGCGCCCTGCAAAGACATAATGAGAAACTAAGGGACATTACCAAACAGTTAAGGGCCAAGTGTCAGATTCATGGGGTTTTCTTGGTGGCTTACAAAATGCCCTTGCCTCCTGCAGAGACAGCTGAG
>NW_020840791.1:0-2622 GCF_003676395.1 Aethalodelphis obliquidens | reverse complement strand
CCAGCAAGGATCTCATTCAGATTTGATGGAGAAATTAAAACCTTTACAGACAAGCAAAAGCTGAGAGACTTCAGCACCACCAAACCAGCTTTACAACAAATGCTGAAGGAACTTCTCTAGGCAAGAAACGCAAAAGAAGCAAAAGACCTACAATAATGAACCCAAAACAATTAACAAAATGGGAATAGGAACATACATATCGATAATTACCTTAAATGTAAATGGACTAAATGCTCCCACCAAAAGACACAGATTGGCTGAATGGATACAAAAACAAGACCCATATATTTGCTGTCTACAGGAGACCCACTTCAGACCTAGAGACACATACAGACTGAAAGTGAGGGGATGGAAAAAGATATTCCATGCAAGTGCAAACCAAAAGAAAGGTGGAGTAGCAACTCTCATATCAGACAAAATAGACTTTAAAATAAAGACTGTTAGAAGAGACAAAGAAGGACACTACATAATGATCAAGGGATCGATCCAAGAAGAAGATATAACAATTGTAAATATTTATGCACCAAACATGGAGCACGTCAATACATAAGGCAAATACTAACAGCCAGAAAAGGGGAAATCGACAGTAACACATTCATAGTAGGGGACGTTAACACCCCACTTTCACCAATGGACAGATCGTCCCAAATGAAAATAAATAAGGAAACACAAGCTTTAAATGATACATTAAACAAGATGGACTTAATTGATATTTATAGGACATTCCACCCAAAAACAACAGAATACACATTTTTCTCAAGTGCTCATGGAACATTCTCCAGGATAGATCACATCTTGGGTCACAAATCAAGCCTTGGTAAATTTAAGAAAACTGAAATTGTATCAAGTATCTTTTCCGACCACAACGCTATGAGACTAGATATCAATTACAGGAAAAGATCTGTAAAAAGTACAAACACGTGGAGGCCACACAATACACTACTTAATAACAAAGTGATCACTGAAGAAATCAAAGAGGAAATAAAAAAATACCTAGAAACAAATGACAATGGAGACACGACGACCCAAAACCTATGGGATGCAACAAAAGCAGTTCTAAGAGGGAAGTTTATAGCAATACAATCCTGCCTTAAGAAACAGAAAACATCTCGAATAAACAACCTAACCTTGCACCTAAAGCGATTAGAGAAAGAAGAACAAAAAAACCCCAAAGTTAGCAGAAGGAAAGAAATCATAAACATCAGATCAGAAATAAATGAAAAAGAAATGAAGGAAACGATAGCAAAGATCAATAAAACTAAAAGCTGGTTCTTTGAGAAGATAAACACAATTGATAAACCATTCGACAGACTCATCAAGAAAAAAAGGGAGAAGATGCAAATCAATAGATGCAGAGAAAGCTTTTGACAAAATTCAACACCCATTTATGATAAAAACCCTACAGAAAGTAGGCATAGAGGGAACTTACCTCAACATAATAAAGGCCATATATGACAAACCCACAGCCAACATCGTCCTCAATGGTGAGAAACTGAAAGCATTTCCACTAAGATCAGGAACAAGACAAGGTTGCCCACTCTCACCACTCTTATTCAATATAGTTTTGGAAGTTTTAGCAACAGCAATCAGAGAAGAAAAGGAAATAAAAGGAATCCAAATCGGGAAAGAAGAAGTAAAGCTGTCACTGTTTGCAGATGACATGATACTATACATAGAGAATCCTAAAGATGCTACCAGAAAACTACTAGAGCTAATCAATGAATTTGGTAAAGTTGCAGGATACAAAATTAATGCACAGAAATCTCTTGCATTCCTATATACTAATGATGAAAAATCTAAAAGTCAAACCAAGAAAACACTCCCATTTACCATTGCAACAAAAATAATAAAATATCTAGGAATAAACCTACGTAAGGAGACAAAGACCTATATGCAGAAAATTATAAGACACTGATGAAAGAAATCAAAGATGATACAAATAGATGGAGAGATATACTATGTTCTTGGATTGCAAGAATCAACATTGTGAAAATGACTCTACTACCCAAAGCAATCTACAGGTTCAATGCAATCCCTATCAAACTACCACTGGCATTTTTCACAGAACTAGAACAAAAAATTTCACAATTTGTATGGAAACACAAAAGACCCCGAATAGCCAAAGCAATCCTGAGACTGAAATACGGAGCTGGAGGAATCAGGCTCCCTGACTTCAGACTGTACTACAAAGCTACAGTAATCAAGACAGTATGGTACTGGCACAAAAACAGAAAGATAGATCAATGGAACAGGATAGAAAGCCCAGAGATAAACCCATGCACATATGGTCACCTTCTCTTTGATAAAGGAGGCAGGAAAGTACAGTGGAGAAAGGACAGCCTCTTCAATAAGTGGTGCTGGGAAAACTGGACAGGTACATGTAAAAGTATGAGATTAGATCACTCCCTAACACCAGACACAAAAATAAGCTCAAAATGGATTAAAGACCTAAATGTAAGGCCAGAAACTATCAGACTCTTAGAGGAAAACATAGGCAGAACACTCTATGACATAAATCACAGCAAGATCCTTTTTGACCCACCTCCTAGAGAAATGGAAATAAAAACAAAAATAAACAAATGGGACCTAATGACACTTCAAAGCTTTTGCACAGCAAAGGAA
>NW_020840790.1:0-2622 GCF_003676395.1 Aethalodelphis obliquidens | reverse complement strand
CCAGCAAGGATCTCATTCAGATTTGATGGAGAAATTAAAACCTTTACAGACAAGCAAAAGCTGAGAGACTTCAGCACCACCAAACCAGCTTTACAACAAATGCTGAAGGAACTTCTCTAGGCAAGAAACGCAAAAGAAGCAAAAGACCTACAATAATGAACCCAAAACAATTAACAAAATGGGAATAGGAACATACATATCGATAATTACCTTAAATGTAAATGGACTAAATGCTCCCACCAAAAGACACAGATTGGCTGAATGGATACAAAAACAAGACCCATATATTTGCTGTCTACAGGAGACCCACTTCAGACCTAGAGACACATACAGACTGAAAGTGAGGAGATGGAAAAAGATATTCCATGCAAGTGCAAACCAAAAGAAAGGTGGAGTAGCAACTCTCATATCAGACAAAATAGACTTTAAAATAAAGACTGTTAGAAGAGACAAAGAAGGACACTACATAATGATCAAGGGATCGATCCAAGAAGAAGATATAACAATTGTAAATATTTATGCACCAAACATGGAGCACGTCAATACATAAGGCAAATACTAACAGCCAGAAAAGGGGAAATCGACAGTAACACATTCATAGTAGGGGACGTTAACACCCCACTTTCACCAATGGACAGATCGTCCCAAATGAAAATAAATAAGGAAACACAAGCTTTAAATGATACATTAAACAAGATGGACTTAATTGATATTTATAGGACATTCCACCCAAAAACAACAGAATACACATTTTTCTCAAGTGCTCATGGAACATTCTCCAGGATAGATCACATCTTGGGTCACAAATCAAGCCTTGGTAAATTTAAGAAAACTGAAATTGTATCAAGTATCTTTTCCGACCACAACGCTATGAGACTAGATATCAATTACAGGAAAAGATCTGTAAAAAGTAAAAACACGTGGAGGCCACACAGTACACTACTTAATAACAAAGTGATCACTGAAGAAATCAAAGAGGAAATAAAAAAATACCTAGAAACAAATGACAATGGAGACACGACGACCCAAAACCTATGGGATGCAACAAAAGCAGTTCTAAGAGGGAAGTTTATAGCAATACAATCCTGCCTTAAGAAACAGAAAACATCTCGAATAAACAACCTAACCTTGCACCTAAAGCGATTAGAGAAAGAAGAACAAAAAAACCCCAAAGTTAGCAGAAGGAAAGAAATCATAAACATCAGATCAGAAATAAATGAAAAAGAAATGAAGGAAACGATAGCAAAGATCAATAAAACTAAAAGCTGGTTCTTTGAGAAGATAAACACAATTGATAAACCATTCGACAGACTCATCAAGAAAAAAAGGGAGAAGATGCAAATCAATAGATGCAGAGAAAGCTTTTGACAAAATTCAACACCCATTTATGATAAAAACCCTACAGAAAGTAGGCATAGAGGGAACTTACCTCAACATAATAAAGGCCATATATGACAAACCCACAGCCAACATCGTCCTCAATGGTGAGAAACTGAAAGCATTTCCACTAAGATCAGGAACAAGACAAGGTTGCCCACTCTCACCACTCTTATTCAATATAGTTTTGGAAGTTTTAGCAACAGCAATCAGAGAAGAAAAGGAAATAAAAGGAATCCAAATCGGGAAAGAAGAAGTAAAGCTGTCACTGTTTGCAGATGACATGATACTATACATAGAGAATCCTAAAGATGCTACCAGAAAACTACTAGAGCTAATCAATGAATTTGGTAAAGTTGCAGGATACAAAATTAATGCACAGAAATCTCTTGCATTCCTATATACTAATGATGAAAAATCTAAAAGTCAAACCAAGAAAACACTCCCATTTACCATTGCAACAAAAATAATAAAATATCTAGGAATAAACCTACGTAAGGAGACAAAGACCTATATGCAGAAAATTATAAGACACTGATGAAAGAAATCAAAGATGATACAAATAGATGGAGAGATATACTATGTTCTTGGATTGCAAGAATCAACATTGTGAAAATGACTCTACTACCCAAAGCAATCTACAGGTTCAATGCAATCCCTATCAAACTACCACTGGCATTTTTCACAGAACTAGAACAAAAAATTTCACAATTTGTATGGAAACACAAAAGACCCCGAATAGCCAAAGCAATCCTGAGACTGAAATATGGAGCTGGAGGAATCAGGCTCCCTGACTTCAGACTGTACTACAAAGCTACAGTAATCAAGACAGTATGGTACTGGCACAAAAACAGAAAGATAGATCAATGGAACAGGATAGAAAGCCCAGAGATAAACCCACGCACATATGGTCACCTTCTCTTTGATAAAGGAGGCAGGAATGTACAGTGGAGAAAGGACAGCCTCTTCAATAAGTGGTGCTGGGAAAACTGGACAGGTACATGTAAAAGTATGAGATTAGATCACTCCCTAACACCAGACACAAAAATAAGCTCAAAATGGATTAAAGACCTAAATGTAAGGCCAGAAACTATCAGACTCTTAGAGGAAAACATAGGCAGAACACTCTATGACATAAATCGCAGCAAGATCCTTTTTGACCCACCTCCTAGAGAAATGGAAATAAAAACAAAAATAAACAAATGGGACCTAATGACACTTCAAAGCTTTTGCACAGCAAAGGAA
>NW_020840789.1:0-2625 GCF_003676395.1 Aethalodelphis obliquidens | reverse complement strand
AATTACTATTTATATAGTATACAATGTCTTCTGAAGAAGATAGAGTTATTTGTAACTTGGGATCTCACAGGAGGTTTCACAGAGAAGGTAGACCCTGAGCTGGGCAGAATTTCAGTAAGTTAATTTGGTCCTGACCGTACGATAAAATGAGGTATTTGCACTGGTCAATCTGACCTTGATGGAACAGCATTCCATTTGCAGGGAATGGTGTGATCAAACATGCAGTGGTGGAGATTGCCAGCTTGTAATATTCCAGTACCTGGAAAGTGTTGGAACATCTGCTTTCTCCACGGTCTAGAAAAGTGAATCTCAAGTGAAATGCAAGTACAGTGGAGGCCAGTGCTCTTTGCTTTGTACACTGCTTTGATTCTACAACATGAACAATGTAGTGATCTGTTTCAGATTGTCATTATTCGAGAGGGTTCTTAGTAACAGGAGTGGAAAAGGAAGACCTCTCTTCCTGTGTTTCTGCCCTATGCTCTTTTTTGTTGTTGTTGTTGCTGTACGCGGGCCTCTCACTGCTGTGGCCTCCCCCGCTGCCGAGCACAGGCTCCGGACACGCAGGCCCAGCGGCCATGACTCAGGGGCCCAGCTGCTCCGCAGCATGTGGGATCTTCCCGGGCCGGGGCACGAACCCGTGTCCCCTGCATCGGCAGGCGGACTCTCAACCACTGCGCCACCAGGGAAGCCCTGCCCTATGCTCTTAAGCCAGAAAAGGTACCAACATCACTGACCTGACCTTGTCTCAGGTATCTATCAGGATCTACTAGAATCATTCTAGTGAAAGGTAACTAGATGTCCAAAGGACTTAAAAGATACACTATAACCTTTGTATACTGTATCTACCTGGTGAAACAAAAATGTCACCTGAGTGGTCCCCTTCCCTAGAAATACCAGTATGTTTTTCCAGTGCATGGCAGAAGTTTGCAGGTAAAACTGGGATAAAGGTGAAGAACAGTCTTAAAATTCTAGTCCTTGAACAGCACCTAACACACAACAGGTTTTCAGTAATCTTAGCAACAGTATTCACAAATAATGACCATCAGCGTAACTGCTCTTTTGTGCCAAAATAGATTACCATATTACTTTTTTTCCTTCAGCTTTACAACTTGGGTTCTATTATTGTTTCCATTTTGCAGATTAGGAAAGTGAGGCTCAGAGATGCTAAGTCACTTGGGCAAGGTAACAGAGCTTGTAGGAGATAAACCTGCAGCCTTACTGTTGGATCCTACAAACCAGACCATAATTTAAGTCCTTCAAAATATACCTCAGAACATTTGAGTAAATTAATGAATAAATCCTCCTAGTCAGACTGACCAGATCATTATGTTAGGTTCAGCTATAAGTGGAGGAAAGTCATAATCATAGTTGGAGAGTTAATACAGTAATTTACTTGCTTTGAATTTTCTAAATGATATTTAGCTGGTAGTTTCATGATGATAACCATCGAATAAAAACAGGCATATTTTGGTGTTTGGAATAAGATCTCATATTGAGTAAAATACATATTGATTCCTAGACCTATATGATATGAGTAACAGATGACATTGAGATGTCATCTAGAAGTACTCCTGTGCAGTTCATCATGTCAACCCAGCTAATAATTTTAGAATGTTCAGAGTGAATAATATATGCAGCCATAAAGCATATTTCTAATCAATGCAAATAATATTTTTCCTATGCTAAACCCAGAGTTAAGTTATAACACGCATCATAAGATTAATGGGCCATTTTTTCTTCATCACTTTGCTAAATTACTTAGTCTGGAAACCATTCAGAAGGTTGCGAATTGGAGCTGAGCAGTAGTAGTGAGACTGTGCCTCTGATGATGAAACTTTCCACCCCGACCCCTACTGCTCCCTTCTTGGGAAAGAAGGCAACATTTCTCCTAGAAAAAGTCACAGGTTTATAAGCTGGCTTGTATAATACGTTTGGAGGAATAATGTCTTTTAAGCAGAGCCTATCTCGCCATATAAAAGAATTTTTACCTACCATTTAATGAAATTAACACTCACTTTGAGGCTAGGTCTTTTGTCAGTTGACTCCTGGATCACGTCTATGGATATATATTTTTTTGAGACGAAGTGTGAACCCAATATAGTATGCATCATTCAGTCTGTCTAGCTGATGTACATCCTCTGAAGCACAAGCTCCGTGAGGCCAGGCACTTTATCTGCTCTATCAGTGTAGCCCTGATGCCTAGTGTCTAGCTTTTGGAGATTCTTAATAAACATTTGTACTGAATAAGGTATGTATATGGTGAGCAAAAGTTGGCTTCCCATTTTACAGTCAAGAGTATCCCACTCATGTTCTGTGAACACTGGATAGCAGAACTTTACTATGTTATTTTTCTGTTCCCTTTGCAAGTTTCCTGAAAGGGCATTCCTGTCCTTAGAATGTCCATCTCCTCCCATCTTCCTGGAGAATAACTCTTCTTTCTTAGATACTTAGCCCCATTATTAACTCTTTAACATTGAATGTATTACCTCCTTACAAACAGGAAAATGCAGTGCTTTTTTTTTCGACATTTATCACCAGAAAATTATTCTAACACCTGAAATTCTGGACCTAAAATGCTTGGACTAGTGGTTCTCAAAGTCTGGTACCCAGACCAGCACATCAGCT
>NW_020840788.1:0-2626 GCF_003676395.1 Aethalodelphis obliquidens | reverse complement strand
ATATATCAAGAGGACAGGCTCTTAAGGGAACTTCTCCCTTATATTCTTAATTTTGGTCACCTAGCTGAGGTAATGTTTGTCAGGTTTTCCCACAGTGAAGTTAATTTTTTCCCATGTCCATCCTGTGTGTCTTATGTAGGAGGCAGTCATAATGCAGAAGCCACACTTGAGGAGAGAGGGGTTAGCTTCACATCCTTGATGGACAGCTGACTTGCTATACACATTGTTTAGAAGCTTTCTGCATAGGAGATTTCTATTTAACACCATTCATCAAAAACTATGTAATTTATTTATACCAGTTTGGACACGTGAATAATTACTGTAAACTTTTGGTTATAATCCAGCACTACATTATTAGACTGCTTAGTTCATTCTTGCTTTGGCTGTTGAGAGCTTCTTCCATTTGCTCTTGTTTTCATTTTACATATTTTTTCTTTTGTGGGTTTAAAAAATTTTTGGTACTTCTTTACTTTCTGATATTTTAAGATTATCCTGCTTCATATATTTACTGTCTCAGTCCTACCATCAGCCCTTTCTTCAAAGAGTCCTTGTTCCTTTTATTAGAGAATGGTATTAAAAACTTACATGTGGGAGCTAAATATGCTCAGCTGACAGTACATAGAAATATACGCATGTATCCCAGCCTATGCATATACACATAATTACAAAGATTTCCATGTGGAACTATGTGTAGGCTAAAGATAGTTTATACTGATATCTCCAAGCGGATCTGTTATGACATGGATACTGTAACCTTCTCCCTTTGTTTGACTGTAACATCCAACTCCATTGGTAAGAAACCTGGCTTCCACCATTTGTCATTTATTAAATTCAATGCTTGTTCCATTTGATGACTGATATAGTAGTTTCAGTACTGTTAGCTGCTACCCCTCATGGGAAAGAACATAGAGTCCACTGTGTATGTATGGCACATTTTGTCTTTGGCCTAAAGATTCTGTACATTTCCAAAGTTAACTTAGGTCAGCCCATTTGTCCCACTACCAACTGTGAGTTTTTTCATACATTTCTGAACCAGTTAGATTCTTTGTTACATTCTGTATCCCAGTTTTTGACACTCCCATATCCTAAGTAGTTAAGTTTGAATAGATTGTAAATTACTTGTTGGGTTGTAAAAATCTGTGGGTATAGCCAAATGCAGTGACAGGTATTCACCACTGAAGTATCATATGGACTATTTTCAAGCACATTCTGTAAACTGTTTATCATGTCAGTTTTGCCTTTTCTAGAATGTCATATAAATGAGGTCATACACTGTGTAGCACTTCAGACTGGATTCTTTCACTTAGCAATGTAAGTGTTAGATGCATGTATTATTTTTTTTGGGGGGGGGCACGGGTTGATGATCCATTCCTTTATATCTCTGAATACTATTGCACTGCATGTATATGAGAGGAAAAATAATTTTCCCTCTACACTTCTATGTTCTTTATTGAGATCCCCCTTGTAATGAAAAAGAGACGAACTGGAGAAAACAATCAGAAGTTTAATATATGCCATGCATACCTCCTGTATACTTGAAAGATACCCAGGAAAACTGAGTCACTCCCTGAAATGGCCCAAGCCGTTACCTTAAATACTTCTGCTGAGAACAAAAAAAAAGATGTCAGGGAATGGAGGCAGCCATTTAAGGGATGTTATTAGGCAAAGCCCAGTAAACAGGGGTAAGGTTGTTACACAGATTTACATCCAGGCCTATTTCATTGACAAGCTTTTTTTTTTTTTTTAAAAAAAACATTTATTTATTTGGCTGCACCGGGTCTTAGTTGCGGCCTGTGGAATCTTTAGTTGCGGCATGCGGGCTCTTAATTGCAGCATGAGGGATCTAGTTCCCTGACCAGGGATTGAACCCTGGTCCCCTGCATTGGGAACATGGGGTGTTAACCACTGGACCAGCAGGGAAGTCCCAACAAGCTTTCCTTGATATTTAGTCATCATTCAATTCCTGGTCCAGAGAGGGACATACCCTTACAAATGGAGATATCCTTAATAAATGTAAATTTACCTCCTAAAAGGGCATTTTCTACTTGGTTTTGAAAGATTCTCCTGGGTCTGCTGTTTCTTAAATTAATCAGTCCAAAATAATCCTTTTGTCAAATGGGCATATTTTGGGGTGGTGTATTCTGCTCCCCTTGACATGTATGTGCCCTAATTTGCTTATGAATTCATCTACAGAAGGACATCCTGATATCTTTAAGTTTTTAACCATTGTGAATAGAGCTGCTGTGCATTACTTGATGCTAGTTTTGGTTTGAATACAGTTTTTCAAAGCCGTTGTCTAAATACAAGAGGTACACTTCTTGGATCCTAAGGTGAGACTTTTTGATTTGGAAAAATCTGCCAAACTGTCTTTCAAAGTTGGTTGTACATACATTCCACCAGCATCTTGAGTTTATTCTTGTATGCTTATTTACTGCCTATTTATCTTCTTGGGCCAGGTGTGTGTTTCAATCTTTACCAGATTTTAATGGCGTTGTTGGCATAATTTGAGTACAAATCCTTTATCAGATATGTGTTTTGGAAATAGTTTCTTGCAGTTTGTGGTTTGTCTTCTGGTTTTCTGAATAAGGTCACCAGACCCAAAGTCATGTAGATTATCTTTTTTTTT
>NW_020840787.1:486-2626 GCF_003676395.1 Aethalodelphis obliquidens | reverse complement strand
AAGTCTCACTTCCCCCCGGTCAAAAGGGCCATCTGAAAAAAGTGTAAAATCCAGAAACGCAGGACAGGCCATGGAGAACTGGGAGCCTTGTTATGCTGATAGGCAGGATGTAAATTACCAACAGCCACTCGGGAGAAGTGTATGGTGTTTCCTGAAACATCTAAAAAACAAAGCAACAGAGCCAAGGGCACTTCCACTTATGGTCCTATAGCTTAGGGAAATTAAAATCAAAAAGACACAGCCACCCCAAAGTTTGGGACGGCTCTGTTTACAAAAACCTCGTTTACGGTACAAGTGCAGTATCGCAGAAAGTGAAAAATGGATAAAGAAGTTGTGGTACTTACGTACAATGCAATATCACTCAGCAATGAAATCTATATAATGAGGCCCGTAGCAGCATAATGAGTGGATTCAGGTATGATGATTCTAACTGAAATAAGTCACACAGAAAAAGAAACATCATAAGATATCACTAATACATGGAATATATACTTGGCTACACAGGACCTGGATTACAAAACAGAACACGGTCTCAAATTTAGAAAACCAACTTATGCTTGCTTAAGGGGAAAGGTGAGTTGGGGTGCTGCATAAAACCAGAGATTAAAATGAGCATAGATAAAGTTCCTTAAGCCAAATATGGAATAGACAAGAGCTACTCCTTGCTCAACGAAATGGACTCAACACCCCATATTAAATGCCTAAGAACGTACCTGACTACTAAGTATCTAAAAACCTATGGATCGCTATGTCTCCGAAAGAGAATCAAGCGTGTGTACAGGGGCATAAAGCAGCAGTGATAGGATTGGAGAGGTTCGGTGAGCAAATGAAGACCCTTTGAGTCATATTGCATGGTACCCATTCCACGGGTCTCAACTCTCCAGGTTTAAGGGATTCTTCCTTCAGCTAAAACATGCATGTGCAACCCAGAGTATGATCAACCGTGTGATCAGGAGACGTGTTCCAATATGTCTCAGTTCTCATCCCCTGGTACTCGGGTGCAACATTCCAGATGCTTTACTAACACTCTCCCGAATTGGAGAGTCAGTGCCTTTAACCTACTGTTTGGCCCAGTTTGCAATTTCTGCGGAAGATGAACAGGAAGAGGGAGAACATATGAGAAACAAGCTGGAGGTGTCTGGACGGGCAAATTTAACTCTCATTTCCCACCAGGAAGAGGAATTAACCAAAGGCTCAGCGTGCAGTGCCTTAACCAGATTAGGGCCGGAACAAATCCTGCGGTGTTGCCGCCAGGTCACAAGAAAGCGAGTTGAAGAAAGGAGCTCAGGGGCACTGTAATTCACAAACCTGCAGAGTTATAAATGACAGCTATGGTCCAAACATATACTGAAGTAAGGCTGCCAAGAGGACTTGAAAGCGGGGCAGAATTGCAGGTAACCGATTTCAGGAGGTAGACTGGAATTGCATTGAAAGCAGAGGAAAAGAGGCAGAACGTCCACAATGATGCACTTGGTCAAAAAGGGCGTATGCGTTTTTTCCTGAATATATTCAGGAAAAAACGCATACGCCCTTTTTGGCCAACCAAGCAAGCTTGTGAAGGAAATCTGCACTACAATGAAGTCTCACTTGCCCGCAGTCAAAAGGGCCATCTGAAAAAAGTGTAAAATCCAGAAAGGCAGGACAGGCCCTGGAGAACTGGGAGCCTTGTTATGCTAATGGGCGGGATGTAAATTGCCAAGAGACACTCTGGAGAAGTGTATGTTGTTTCCTGAAACATCTAAAAAACAAAGCAACAGAGCCTACGGCACTTCCACTTATGGTCCTATAGCTTAGGGAAATTAAAGTCAAAAAGACACAGCCACCCCAAAGTTTGGGACCGCTCTGTTAACAAGAACCTCGTTTACCGTACAAGTTCAGTATCGCAGAAAGTGAAAAATGGATAAAGAAGTTGTGGTACTTACGTACAATGCAATATCCCTCAGCAATAAATCTATGTCATCAGGCCCGAAGCAGCATAATGAGTGGATTCAGGTATGATGATTCTAACTGAAATAAGTCACGCAGAAAAAGAAACATCATAAGATATCACTAATACACGGAATGTAAACTTGGCTACACAGGAACTGAATTCCAAAACAGAACAGGGTCTCAAATTTAGAAAACCAACTTATGCTTGGTT
>NW_020840787.1:0-386 GCF_003676395.1 Aethalodelphis obliquidens | reverse complement strand
TGAGTTGGGGTGCTGCATAAAACCAGAGATCGAAATGAGCACAGATAAAGTTCCTTAAGCCAAATATGGAATAGACAAGAGCTACTCCTTGCTCAACGAAATGGACTCAACACCGCATATTAAACTCCTAAGAATGTACCTGACTAGTAAGTATCTTAAAACCTATGGATTGCTATGTCTCCGAAAGAGAATCAAGCATGTGTGCAGGGGCATAAACGCAGCAGTGATAGGACTGGAGAGGTTCGGTGAGCAAATGAAGACCCTTTGAAGTCATATTGCATGGTACCCATTCCACGGATCTCAACTATCCAGTTTTAAGGTATTCTTCCTTCAGCTAAAACATGCATGTGGAACCTAGAGTATGATCAACCGTGTGATCGGGAGAC
>NW_020840786.1:0-2628 GCF_003676395.1 Aethalodelphis obliquidens | reverse complement strand
TGCCAGACCAATCACAAGGACTGAAATTGAAACTGTGATGAAAAATCTTGCAACAATCAAAAGCCCAAGAGCAGATGGCTTCACTGGTGAATTCTATCAAACATTTAGAGAAGAGCTAACACCTATCCTTCTCAAACTCTTCCAAAATATAGCGGAGGGAGGAACACTCCCAAACTCATTCTAAGAGGCCACCATCACCTTGATACCAAAACCAGACAAGGATGTCACAAAGAAAGAATACTACAGACCAATATCACTGATGAACATAGATTCAAAAACCCTCAACAAAATACAAGCAAACAGAATTCAACAGCACTTTAAAAGGATCATACACCATGATCAAGTGGGGTTTATTCCAGGAATGCAAGGATTTTTCAATATACGCAAATCAATCAATGTGATAAACCATATTAACAAATTGAAGGAGAAAACCCATATGATCATCTCAATAGATGCAAAGAAAACTTTTGACAAAATTCAATATGGATTTATGATAAAAAACCCGCAGAAAGTAGGCACAGAGGGAACTTTCCTCAACATTATAGAGGCCACATATGACAAACGCACAGCCAACATCATCCTCAATGGTGAATAATTGAAAGCATTTCCACTAAGATCAGGAAAAACACAAGGTTGCCCACTCTCACCATTCTTATTCAACATAGTTTTTGAAGTTCTAGCCAGGGCAATTAGAGAACAAAAGGAAATAAAAGGAATCCAAATCAGAAAATAAGTAAAGCTGTCACTGTTTGCAGATGACATGATACTATACATAGAGAATCCTAAAGATGCCAACAGAAAACTAATAGAACTACTCAATGAATTTGGTAAAGTAGCATGATAAAAAAAACAATGCACAGAAATCTCTGGCATTCCTATACTCTAATGATTGAAAGTGAAATCAAGAAACCACTCCCATTTACCATGGAAACAAAAATAATAAAATATCTAAGAATATACCTATCTAAGGAGACAAAATACTTGTATGCAGATAATTATAAGACACTCATGAAAGAAATTAAATATGATACAAATAGATGGAGAGCTATACCATGTTTGTGGATTGGAAGAATCAACATTGTGAAAATGACTCTACTACCCAAAGCAATCTACAGATTCAATGCAATCCTTATCTAAGTATCACTGGCATTTTTCACAGAAGTAGAACAAAAAATTTCACAATTCGTAAGGAAATAAAAAAGACCCCGAATAGCCAAAATAATCTTGAGAATGAAAAATCTACCTGGAGTAATCAGGCTCCCTGACTTCAGACTATACTACAAAGCGACAGTAATCAAGACAGTATGGTACTGGCAAAAAAAACAGAAATATTCGTTAATGGAACAGGATAGAAAGCCGAGAGAAAAACTCATGCACATATAGTCACCTTATCTTTGATAAAGGAGGCATGAATGTACAGTGGAGAAAGGACAGCCTCTTCACTAATTGGTGTTGGGAAAACTGGACAGGTACATGTTAAACTATGAGATTAGATCACTCCCTAACACCATACACAAAAATAAACTTAAAATGCATTGAAGACCTAAATGCAAGACCAGTAACTATCAAACACTTACAGGATACATAGGCAGAACACTCGGTGACATGAATCACATCAGGATCCTTTTTGACCCACCTCCTAGAGGAATGGAAATAAAAAACAAAAATAAACAAATGGAAACTAATGAAACTTCAAAGCTTTTGCACAGCAAAGGAAACCATAAACAAGACCAAAAGACAACCCTCAGAATGGGCAAAAATATTTGCAAATGAAGCAACAGACAAAAGATTAATCTCCCAAATTTATAAGCAGCTCAAGCAGCTCAATAACAAAAAAACAAACAACCCAATCCAAAATGGCAGAAGACCCAAATAGACATTTATCCAAAGAAGATATACAGAGAGCCAACAAACACATGAAAGAATGCTCAACATCATTAATCATCAAAGAAATGCAAATCAAAACTACAATGAGATATCAACTCACAACACTCAGAATGGCCATCATCAAAACATCTAGAAACAATAAATGCTGTAGAGGGTGTGGAGAAAAAGGAACACTCTTGCACTGCTGGTAGGAATGTGAACTGGTACTGTGACTATGGAGAACAGTATGGAGGTTCCTTAAAAAACTATAAATAGAACTACCATATAACACAGCAATCCCACTACTGGGCATATGCCCTGAGAAAATCATAATTCATAAAGAGTCATGTGCCAAAATGTTCACTGTAGCTCTATTTACAATAGCACTGTGAGGGAAGCAACCTAAGTGTCCATCATCAGATGAATGGATAAAAAAGATGTGGCACATATATATAATGGAATATTTCTCAGCCATAAAAAGAAACGAAATTGAGCTATTTGTAATGAGGTGGATGGACCTAGAGTCTGTCATACAGAGTGAAGTAAGTCAGAAAGAGAAAGACAAATACCGTATGCTAACACACATATATGGAATTTAAGAAAAAAATGTCATGAAGAACCTACGGGTAATACAGGAATAAAAACACAGACCTACTAGAGAGTGGACTTGAGGACATGGGGAGGGGGAAGGGTAAGCTGTTACAAGGTGAGAAAGAGGCATGGACATATATACACTACCAAACGTAAAATAGATAGCTAGAG
>NW_020840785.1:0-2629 GCF_003676395.1 Aethalodelphis obliquidens | reverse complement strand
TCAAGGGATATATTGTACTCACATTTTATTTTTAACAGAAAAGAAAACGGCATGTAAAATGATGAATTTTTTGGTATTTTTAAAGACATGCAAACCCAAATTACAAAAACCTATCAGCTCACAGCTGTCTGAATGGCCATTAGCAAAAATGCTGCAAACTACAAATGCTGAAGGGATTGTGGAGAACTTAGTACCCTCGGTTCTAAGGGGGATGTGGTAGGAGCCACTAATGAAAACACAATGGAGGTCTTTGAAAATGTCAACATTGAGCTACTAGTCAATCAGTCACACCCACTGCTGGGCCTATCAGCTGAGAAAATGAGAATCAAAAAGTCACATGCTGGGCTTCCCTGGTGGCGCAGTGGTTGAGTGTCTGCCTGCCGATGCAGGGGATGTGGGTTCGTGCCCCGGTCTGGGAAGATCCCGCATGCCACGGAGTGGCTGGGCCCATGGGCCATGGCTGCTGGGCCTGTGCGTCCGGAGCCTGTGCTCCACAACAGGAGAGGCCACAACAGTGAGAGGCCCGTGTACCGCAAAAAAAAAAAAAAATAGTCATGCTGGCAATCTTGCACTACAGCAATACTTAATATAGCCAACACTTGGAAGCAACAAAAATGTCCATCAACAGAGGAATGCACCAAGAAGTGGTCCATATACACAATGGAATATTACTCCAATAAAATTATAAATTAAATTTAAAATCAAACAAATGTAAGGAGACATCAGCTTTTGGGTTTTATTCAGGCACATTCTACTCTAATTTATAACCGACAAAGACCAGTGGCTGGAGTTCTGTTTCCCTAGTACCAGCATGGGGAATGAAGAAAGGCTGCCACACTCTGGCCATTACCTGCAAAAGCAGCTTTAAAGCCTGTGCTAACGGTCACTTCATGTTTACAAGTACTGCAGGGCTGTAAATCAAACCTCCCCTGAAAATGTCTTGAGGAAGGTAATGGCCAATAAACTTCAAAATGTGACACATACTTTAAGAAAACACTTTGAAGAACTAAGTTGTAATCACAGATTGAAAAATAAAAGTACATGCCTTAAAGCTCAATTTCAATGGATTATGAGTCACATGCAAATTCAACCACAAAGAGGTATCAGCACACACCAGTCAGAATATCCATCAGCAAGAAAACTACAAACAATAAATGCTGAATGTGTTGAGGGAAATTCATACCCTCAACTTTAAGTGGGATGTTACCTGGAAAGAGCCACTAATGAGCACAGAATCATAGTACATTGAAAAGGTAAACCCTGAGATACCATATGATACAGGAGGCCCACTCCTGAGCCTATAACATAAGAAGACAGAATTGGAAAGACACAGGCAGGCAAATGTGCAGTGCAGCAGTATTACAATAGCCAAGACATGGAGGCAACCAAAAAGTCCATCAAGAGGTGAGTGGACAAAGAAAAACTGGTACATGTACAGATGGAATATTAGCTAGGGAAAAAAAATGAAACAATGCCATTTGCAGCACCGAAGATGATTCTGGAGGTAATCAGGCAAATTGCACTAAGTCAGACAGCAAAAGACACATATCATAAAATATCACTTATAGGTGTTAGCTAAACATTGATAACAATGAAGATATTTCCACAGAGAAAGGCAATCACAGATTCATTCAACAAAGTTATGGTTCACCAAATGAAAAGGTGTGAGGATTGGATACATTAGGATATTGGGGTTAACATAGATATAGAAACACATGTTAAATATACAATCACCAAGATCTATGGAATACCAAGAGAAGACTGCTCAACAATTGTGTCATAACCTACATGAGAAAACGATCTGAAGAAGTATAGATACATGTATATGTGTAAAAGAACTACATCTTACACACCTAGAACAAACAAAACATTTTAATCAAATTTGCTCTGATGAAAAATAAAAATTAAATTTAAAAAAGAACAAGAAGTAATGAGACATAAATTTAAGGGGATGGTTCCTGGCACATTGCATTCTAATTTTCAACCAGAACGCGACATCCATTAAAGCTCTGTCATCACTAATAAAGCAGCTTTATAAGCAATGTTGAAGGTAGCTTAAAAGAAGTCTCACTAATTATTCATAGTAACAAGAAAACAAACAAAAGTAAAAGTCTCACTGCAAAAAGTATACATAAGTAAGGGTAGTAGATCAAACACTTACTAAACTTCTGTCAAGAATAAGACAATAGTAGTATGTTTTTTTTTAAAAAAGACAGGGCTCAAATAAATCAGAAATGAAAGAGATGATGTTACCAGAGCCACCACAGAAATACAAAGTATCCTAAGGTACACACAGGGTAACTCAGGGCTCAGACTGGACAGAGCCCACTCTCCATTCCCCTGTACATGACTTACAGGAGCTTCAGGAACTGAGGAGGGGGTCCCTGAGGAGAGGCACAAGATAGAAGACATTAGGCATTAACATGACTGCATTCATCTTAAACGTGCCTGAACGACATTCACATGAGATGATTTTGTCCTGTATGTACCTCATCACCTCTAGTCGGAACTGCAGATCTTTGGCTTCACCACCTCTACTGACAGCATTAGCTTCACCTGCTGTAGACCGTCTCCTATAGGATTTCTAGAACCACAAAGCATCGAAGCTTCACAGGACCCAGAGTCTGTG
>NW_020840784.1:0-2629 GCF_003676395.1 Aethalodelphis obliquidens | reverse complement strand
GATATGTGTTTATACATAGACTAATATACAAATACGTATTAGTTCTGCCTGCCTATGGAGACCTTCCAGGAAGGAATTAAATATCTGAACCTCTCTCCTCTGAGTTCCTGCCAGTGCTCCCCATTCGGCTATGCCAACCCTGAAGCCAGGGGCAATAGAGTCCTGTTATGCCACCAAGTAGTCCAGCCTTCTGGAACAGACAGTAGGGTGGGCAAAGTGGAGAGTGGGTTTGGAGGAATGAACAGAAGGTATCGAGGAGGCTTCCATTCACTATTTTGAGATGGTATAGCTGGGATGGAACCTGGGAACTGGTGGTTTTAACAAATAACCCAGGTGATGCTTACCAAAGCTTGAGAAATACTGTTCAAGGGTATACAACTAGACGTGAAATTGCTGGATCACAGTGTACGTGAAATATCCATTGTAGAGCTAAATTATTCTCCGAAGTGACCATATCAATTTAATTTACACCATCAACATACAAAAACAACTAATTTCCCTTTTAATCTGACCAAATACTTAATATTGCCAAACTTTTCCATTTTTGCTGATTTAATGGGTGAAAAATGGAATATTCTTTGGTTTCGTTTTCAATAACATTTATGTGATTTCCAGTGAAGGTGAACATATTGTCATATATTTGTCATTCCAATCTGTCTTTTTTTTTAACGATTTATTTTATTATTTATTCATTTTATTTTATTTATTTTTCGCTGTGTCAGGTCTTAAGTGTGGCATGAGGGATCTTCGTTGAGGCATGCAGGGTCTTTCATTGGGGCGTGCAGGTTTTTTTGCGGCACGCGGGCTTCTCTCTAGTTGTGGCATGCTGGTCTTCTCTAGTTGTGGCACACAGGCTCCAGGCCACGTGGGCTCTGTAGTTGTGGTGTGCTGGTTCCAGAGTGCATGGGCTCTGTAGTTTGTGGCACGCAGCTCTAGTTGAGGTGCACAAGCTCAGTAATTGTGGCATGCAGGCTTCGCTGTCCCATGGCATGTGGGATCTTAGTTCCCTGATCAGGGATTGAACCTGCATCCCTTGCATTGCAAGGCAGATTCTTTACCACTGGACCACCAGGGAAGTCCCTTCCTTTTCGAATTTATGTTCTTTGCCCATTTTTCTATTATATTATTTTTCTTGTTATATTATTTTCTCAATTGGTCAAAATTCTTTACATATTCTGGATATAACTTTATGTCTAATATATACTACAAACACCTTTTCCTCGTCTGTGGCTTATTTTTTTTTTCATTCTGTTGATGTTGTCTTTTGCCATATAGAATCTAAAAATTTGTATGTATTTTTTTGATTTATACTTTGACCTGTTATGACTTTTCCTATTAAAATTTCATTAACGTGTTCCACTACTTTCTTATAATGTCATAGTTTTATTTATCATTCTTAATATATCTGAATTTTTTTCCAAAAATAAAGATATACTAAAAGGCATATAAAATTATGCTGCATTAAACTACAGATAAATCAGTATTCCTTGAATTTAAAACTCATTTGAAAGACTTAAATTTTTCTTAGGGCCAACATGAACAAATAATTATACAGCAGATGTTTGAAAATGCCAATTAAGAGAATTTTGAAAGAAAGGAGATACTCGGTTTTGGCAGTCTTTGGTTAAAATAAAAAATAATGTACTAAAGTAAGAGAAAGTAAAAGCAATTTATTCCAGTTAGTATCAATAATGAAAAAATATTTCTCAATGTAGTATTATTATCATGTATTGTAAGAACACTCTAATATAAAGATGTGCAAGTTTAGTCAACTGGCCAAGAAATAACCTGTTATTTTTATTAGAATTTATGGAAAAGAGGGTGCTTTTAAGAAATGGAAAATAATATTAAGGTAATATTTTTGGAATCTTGTCAAAATTCTGCACTGAGCAGCTACATCTACCTCAAACATCCCAAGTTTCTACTGAAACAAGAGAGTGAATTGAAAATTCATGTGATAATAAGAGTTCTGGAATAAAAAAGAATTAGCAGTAAACCAGAAAATTGTGAGGAAATCCTGGAAACTATAAAGTAGATGGAATCAGATTAATGAAAGAAAAGGAAAAAGATCAGGGGATGCCACACAGTTTTCCCCCAAACAGAGGCATAAACACTCCTTCTTTGGGGAGCACCCTTACTGCTCCAAGCTCAAAGCCAGCAAAGTGCTGGATAATTATTTATAGACTCACTGTGTTAGTCTGCTTGGGCTGCTATAACAAATACCTTAGACAAGGTGGCTCAAACAATAAACATTTATTTCTCACAGTTCTAAAGGCTGGAAAGTCCAAGATCAAGGCATCAGGAGATTCAGTGTCTGGTGAGGGCATGCCTCCGAGTTAATGGTGAAAGAGGAGAAAGAGCTCTCTGGGGTATTTTATAAGGACACTTATCACTTTCCCAAGGCCTCACCTCAAAATACCAACACAGTAGGGACTAGGTTTCTACATGTAAATTTTGTGGGGGACACAAATATTCGGTCTGTAGCACCCACACTCTGTAGTGTGGCTGCCTGGTACCTCTCCTTCACAGGCAATCTTCTATCTTCAGTTCTGTATATCACTCTGAATCTTCCTAGTGAATTCCTTATTCTTCTTAAGTTAACCTTTTCCTTGTAACCAAAATATCCTAA